>NC_136695.1:12370341-12465341 GCF_947650265.1 Symphodus melops | reverse complement strand
TCAACCCTATGAAAATGTATGGAGTAGCTGGTGACATAAGCTGGACACCTGTCAGGATATGATACAGTACTTCTTCTTTAGTCCACTATGCAGAGCTGACTGACTTTCAAAAAGGTGCAAAGAAAAAGAATGCCAATTTCCATATGCCTCAAATGCGGGGGAACAAATCATAAAATAAGGCCATAACTACAGTACAGTGGTTGAAGAGGACAAACATTTTGCAATGGCCAACAGGATTTACAGTACATGTGCTGCAAAAATCCAAAACCACTGCATTGTTGGTGAAACTGATATTTGCTTGTGAATCTTTCAGAATTATGGTTTGTTTTGCAACTCGTTTTGTTTCTGAACTTTTCTATTTGTACATACACATTTGAGGTTACTTTGCTATCTTATGATAGAACTTTGTCAGACAAAAAGTCTCGTGTTAACAGAAGTATGTACTGAAATCAGTTCCATATGGAAAGAGTAAAATAAACCAGCTTTATTCAAACCAGCATTGGCTGAGTAACAGGCTTGTTGATTATAATTTAAAAACCTGAATTGTAAATTAAATTGACATTAGATAATTTTCTCCACTCTTGATTCAAGGGCTAAAATCATCATTAAAATCCAAGTTTTGGTTGATAAAGTTAGGTCCTTTTTTGAAGTAAAATAAGTTTGTAATATCTGTAGCGCCTGAATTGTCGGCCACGCTCTGTGAAGATTTGTATTGGCAGTGTGCATTGCAAGTTCTGAGTAAATCTCCAGTCTGTGTCTGTCAGTGTGAACCCCCTTCTTTAAAGTAAACCATTCTTTCTAAAACGTGTATTACTAAAGTAACCACAACTAAATGATATTATTCTTATCAAAGACTCTTCGTTCATGCCAGGGCTTAAGCCAAAACCACCAGAGCCACATCTTCATGGAGCTATATTCCATTTACCTCAACCTCTAACCTGACCCTGTTGTCTGGTTGTTGAACCAGTGGTGAAAGTACTACATTCAAAACAGTTACTAAAGTCTGTTGTGTGTTGTCTACATATGGGCCAATGCCTTAAAGGTCACACAATATTCTCAATTTTAATAAGTTTAAATAAGTCTTAGAGTTTCCAAAAACATTTCTGTGAAGTTTCTTCTTTTTTTTATTTTTTTATTTTTTAATCCACTCTAAATCGTATTTCATCATGTCAATGAAATCCTCTATTTGAGCCCTGCTCAGAACAGGGTCTTTTTGTGTCTGTAGCTTTAAATGCAAATTAGCTGTGTGTGACCACACCCTTTTCCTTTTCTGGAAAGGATTGGCTCGCTCAGGTTTTCCCTCTCCAGTCCGAACTATTGATGGTGATAAGGCAGGCTCAGAGTGCAGAATAAACACTTAGGAGGGGTGGGAGTGTCAGTAAACAGAATAGGGACATATTAGTGTTACATGATAATGAAGTGTATTGTGCATAATATTAGATCTAGCATATTATTAGGAAATATGTTCTCTGTGTAGTTGTAACTTTTTTTTTACATGTGAATGTAGAAGCATTTGTGTTTATATTTGGTGTATACAGTTTCTTCAGGACTTATTCATTTGCATCTTTAACTTTCCTGATCAATTGCTCATATTTTTGAGCATCCCTACAGCTACAATTTTTTGAAGGCATCTCTTGTCTTGTATTACATTTTGTGCTGTGACAAATATGGATATCACTGTTTATACATATTTGTGTATTTAATTATAAATGCATTTTAAAAATAAACTTTGTCAAAAGAGAATTCTCTTTTTGATGTGTTCAGGTGGGGAAAAAAAAATGTGGATGATGAAATCCAAAGACACATTTCCTTCGAAAACGCTTTCAGAACAATGAGTTAAGCTACTTCAGATCCTAAAGAGGGAGCATGGAAATAAATGAAAGGTAAATGTTTTGATAATGAGTGAAGCAACACTAAACACAGGGTAGAAACAGACAAAGTAATCACTAAGGGCCTTTAGTTTTTGGGTCAAAGATAATTAGTGTCAGGGATTAGTGGACCGTGAATGAGAGGGGGCGAGAGCTGCAGAGAGAGAAAGATCATTGGGTCAATCAGTGGGTTACACAGGGGGCGGGATGCAGTGGCTGGAACCTTTGGATTATTGATCACTGCATGCAGTAGTGCATCTCACCCTGGACAGCTTTGGCTTGTACTCTCTGAACTCTGGGTGAAATATACCTCCACAGCAAAGCCTATATTCTACATGCTTTATCTCCCACAGGCCTGCTGGGAGAGGAATGAAAAACCAAAGATTGGCAGACCTTCTCTTTCACGGCTGTGACAAGACGGGACTGCAGAGCCTTTAACATAAAAGCTGACTAAGTGCAATTTAAAGACCTCCTCGTTAGCAGCTATGCATTCTTCTAAGTGAGAAATTAGTTTCAATGCCATGGTTGCTCTTTAAGCCTCTTATCACTAAGTTAGCAGGGATCCTAAAGGAAACAGGGTTTAAAAATATGTGACAGTGATGTATAGGAGAAAGATCTCTGATAGGCCTATCGGTTAGCACGCCGACAAACTTGACAGGACCCTTGTATGTGGATATATGTGAACAGGGGGCATATTGCCTCCTACCATAGATGAGGCGGACATAAAATTAAATCGATTTTCCCTTGGTGCCTCTATATAATGACTTCATCAGCCTTGTGTTGAGATACCAACCCCCCTACCGTCTGACCCTGAAAATCTCCTGCTGTGAAGGTCATGTTTGAAAGGGGAACTCTGCAGAACGTCAGGGGCAGGATTTCATGAACTTTTCAAGAAATTATCAAGAGTGCAGAGTCTCTTAGTAGTCTAAAGTAGGAAGCAGGGTTTTTCAACCAAAGAGCTGATAGACCTCTGTGGGTATGTTTTGGTCTCTGCAGGGCCATACTGATGGATAGATGGAAGGATCTATCTATCTATCTATCTATCTATCTATCTATCTATCGTGGGTTTGTACTTCCAGGGGTCTTCATGAGAATTTGAAATACATTCATAATGAGTTTGTCACCATATTTTACTATGCACCTGCATTTTTCTACACAGTAGATCACAACAGAAGCAGAAATAAATGAGCTGGTCGACTTCATGACATGCAGCTGGAAAATACTATTCCAACAGCTAACTCCTGATCAAAGCCAGATCAATTCAGGGAAAATAATGGGATATACTGCAACTGTTGTCTAGAAAATAAAGGATGGATGGTTGTGAAATCACTGAGGAAACACATTTTCTTTGGTCTTTGAAACACAGTGTTTAGTTCATAATGGCCAGTAATTCTAAATGACGTGAATTTATCGCAAATGGTTATTCATATTAATCTGGAAAGAAGAACTTTGCACCACAGGCCAAAACCTTCAGAACTCTTTTTTTTTTTTTTTTTTGCTGGAGGCTCATGAAGTTGTCAGACCCTTTATTTTGCAGCTCTTTCATACATACCTCTCCAGCTGGTTCTGTGACCATAGACCTGAAAGGTTGAATGTGACCCTTGATCTTCTGGAATCCCAGACCTGACATCCTGCACTCTGACCCCTGAGGACCCCTGAGGTCAGAGATCACATAGTCGATTATGTAAGACCTATTATTAGTTTTTCTGAATCAAAGGACTCCCAGATTTTTAGGTTATGTGCTGTTATCCAGAGATTTTTTAACAACTGGTTAACAAATAAACAGGACAAAATAAGATGATCCATGTGTGCGTATGAGGTTGTGTGTAATTTTCTGCACGAAGAAGCTGATGTGTCTCACACCAAACATGGAGGTGTGGCAGAGAGAGAAGAATTTGACCCATACTTCTTCTGATCCATAACCAGCAGGGGTTTAGATGTGTCCCATGTCTGCCTGTCTGTTCAGATAAGACCAACAGGTGGAGAAACGGGTCCAACAAGTGTTCAGGCAGCAGGGTTTTCTGGTAACCAAATAGGTTACAACATATTTTGCTAAAATCAACAGTCTTACACAGATCCAAAATAAGAAGTGAGATTCAAATTTAGGGCCATAACCAAGACATTTCAAAATTAAAATGACATAAAAAGGAAAATATTCCAAACTTAAAATAGCAATAGATATAAAGGATATTTAAGCAACATGTTTAGCTTGTAGCCTAACAGCTGTTCTCTTTTTGCTCTATGTGTCACTCTTCTTGTTTAATCCCAAATATGATAAAAAGCCATCCGCTCTCATTATTTTCAATCACACATTAATATGGTTCCAAAATGAGAAATATGAAAGGCATTTTCCCAGTGCCATGTCCAGTTTTTTATAATTTCAGAAACAGGCTGCCCACTCACACCCCATTGTTAGAGAGTAATCAGCTGGTTTTATCTGTATTTTAAAGTCACTTAAAAATGCACGTTTTTTTTCCCCTCAAAGTTTGGCTGTGTTTTTAAACAACATAACCAAGTGGAAAAATAAAATCTGTAAATGGAAAATTGAGACAATCACTTCCTGTTATATTAAACCTTTTCATTACCCAAATGCTCATCATTTCCAATTCACAGAAATCTTATTCATAAAGGAGTTCCAAATAATCCTCTCTACTCGTCTCCTGATTACCCTCATGAAGACCCCTTACACCTCACACTTTAAGGGCTATGGTGCAACATCAGTAACTAATGTCATGCCTGTGATCACTCTTCTTCCGCTGTGTGCTCTGTCACTCTGTAAAGTCGAGTTAAGGCCTGTCCTGCTGTTTGCCATGTGTTGAGGTCTTGTGATCCGTCTGCAGCGATGTGTCTCAAGCTAACTGCTGCAATGATAGTTTCATTCATTGACTGATTTCTCTGTACTAAACAAAGTCATCTCATAAACAGTGTAAATCATTCTTGTCAGAATTTTTAAAAGTCAATGCTTTCTGAAAGGGATACTTCCCCTTTTGAAACATGAATCTGAATTGAATGTGTCGATGTGTGCTTTCTTATGAGAGAAAAGGCAAAAAATGTCTTTTTGGCTCATGTGGATGAAAGATAACTTCCAGAATTCACAGTACCGCAGGCCACTCCCACTGAAGCTGGAGCGGTCTATTTACACTCTGTCAACAACACATACAGCTGTTTCCTCAACTGATTCTGAGATTTCTTACAGAAGGAATTGGCATCTTGGAAATTTGGAAAACATACTTTATGTCTGTGTCCACAGGCAAACAGTGAGAGCACTGATACCACCAGTCTGACCCAGCTCCAGCTGATCCGGGCTCCTTGTCCTCACCACCACCGACAGGCAGGTCTCATGCCTTGGCTCCTCCTGTTCCACCTCCTGTTCCTCTATCAGCCTCAACTGCTTGTTGCTATGTTGCGGCTCATCGAGATAGCCACGAAAAACCAATTCAAGCAGAAGTCCTTCAAAATTCAAAAAATGTACTTTTTCCATTAGCATTTAGATTCTGGCAGAGAGGTCCCACACACAGATCTGTAATAGGTCTGTAGTTGCAGTTGGTCGAAAACACGAGGAACTAGCAATGTAGTTTCACAACCTCCAACGAAAGCAGGCTCCGATAATGTAATGTGACGATTTCTTCAGAGGCTCCTTTTTAGACAAGAAATACAGAGCATTCCTGCCTCAGGGGGAAATTAGGATGTGATGCACAACTATTCAAAAATACTACCAGGTTTCTCATGATACAAAGCTTAATGCAAATGGATGAAGTATACTTTTGAGAATTACACCTTTCACAGTCTTTCATTTACCTCTATCCTAAATAAGTCAAATCAACCATGCCCCTTATAATGACTAATTGTGCCGCCAAACTTTTTTTAAAGGTAAACTGCTCACTGCTGTAAGAATATGCATCTTGAAATAGCAGCTAAAGGGTATTACTTGAGTTTTTGGAGCTCGTTTGAAATGGACACCTGAGGAACTGCAGTTTTTTTTTAACATATTGTAACACTTGTGTTTCCAGCATAAATTAACATCTCCATCTATGGAAGGTGAATATATGATTCAGATAATCAGAAAGGCTAATGAATGATCCTTGTATTGTAGTTTTGTTTTGTTTTTTTAACTTTTTTTTTTTTTTACATTGCTGATGTATTTGTTCAAAACAATAAAACAGTGTGTTTATGGAGAGTCACATCACAGATGTGTTTCCTGCTTCTCTTGGCAGAAGAATCCTCAACAAACTGTTGTGCCATTTACATCCCACCTCTCTCCTCTCATGACCTACAACACTGTTAAAGTCTCAACTCTTATTATTGACAGTTGACTTCTACATCTTGTCCTGGTTGTGCAGTTTACTGTCAACTTTAACCCGCTTTATTATGTGCTTGCTGACAAGTTACAAAAAAGAAAATGTTTCAATGATGACACGTAAAAGTTTACAAGGTCATTATGTCAAGTGACACTCACAATGAATGTTGTCATTGCTGTAATGAGACTCATGGTTCTGATGGAGTACCAACACTATCCTTTACGCCATCCATTACAGGAGGCCTGTTTCTCTTTATTATCTACTTCCAGTGACACTGTTGGTAATGAAAACTATAGTCAATGAGCCAGAGAAGGATTGGGTTTCACTGATGTGACTGTGTGTTTTATGTGAGCTTTAAATATAAGAACATTTGAAACAAAGCAGAACAGACATCTTGAACAGTTAATATACATCACATAGTAATGCGGTCATTGGAAACAAAAGCAAGTGTGATTACTGGAAATGTACTGACAGTAATTACTGGCAATTACCAACATGTATACATTCTATTGCACCAAAACTGGAAATCTCAACTTCAACATCTCTTGGAAATATAGATCAGACTAAAGGTTGATCCCAAAACATTCACACTGCACATCTATTCATGTGGATCACTCCACAAACTAATAATAAACACCAGCAGTTTACCTGCAACAGTGAAAATGCTGTTAACCCTAACCCATTAGTAACTTACAGCTGTCATTTAGCTCTCAGATAAAAGCTAGTTAGTCCCCTGAGTCAGACCATAACTCTGATGATAGCAGCTCTTTGAAGCAGAGCGGAGGACAGACAGAGCAGTAAAGAACGACCAGCAGACTTCCTGTTCACACAGGTCGTTCAGACCTGCTCAATAAATGAAGGTCTGCTGGAATTTCAGAGAGGAAGTGAGTCATCAGTGAACTAATCCTCATCTATTGTTGTTTATTATTCAATAACTTTTGTTTTTTAATGATGAATAAAATGTACTTTTGAAGTTTTCTTTGTAACTATGTATGATTGTGTTGTTTGGGTTGAGGATGTGGTGGAGGCAAATAATATCTTTGGAAATAAATACGTAATTCTCAATTGCTGAAAGAATTGTATTAAGAATGCATGTATAAAACTTCATTAAAATAAAAACAAAGGTGTGCAGTATGAAGTACTCTGAGTGGACGCAATACTAGACATGCGTTAATATTTCCCACTACTTACAATAAAGCTTTACTGTGTGTTAAAGAAGGTTATTCTTTGAGGAAAAGTGAATGTTGATCTGTTTGTTCTTTTAATGCAGAGATTAACATTACAGAGGAGCAAAACAACGTATCTCTTGAAGGGCCACACTTTTCCAACTATATTGAGCATTAAGGAGCTATCAGCTTGCCACAGGGAGGGGCGCAGAGCAGGAGTGGAGTGGCACATGGTCAAATCAGAATTATGGAGCAATCAGTCTCAATCTTTAATTCCATGTTGTCTTGAATACTTTTAGAAATATAATTTACTGCATCATATTGGACCAATTCTTGTTGTTACAAAACATCAAATTGCATCAGGGACCAAGTACTTGTTAAGAGCTCTGGGAATAATCAAGTCTCAATCAATCAAAAGGTGAAGGACAGGGTGAGGGGGGGGGGCACCTATAGCCTAGTGGTTAGTGTGTGCAACCGAAGAGCAGAGGCCCAAGCTCGAGTCTGACTTTTCATACATGTTGTTATTATTACTACATTTATTTTGCAAATAATTTGAGCGAAGGAGAGTATTGGAATAAAAAAAGTCTCTCTGGAATAATTAAATAAATACAATTTAGATGTTCCTTTACCTTAAAACGCAGTCAATCTACCTACCTTTTTGATGATTGCCAAGAACAGCTTATGTATTATAGAAATCAAATATAGTTAATGGCAATTAATCTTTTAGATATCTCAGAGAGGTGTTGGGATATGGATTTTATTTTTTACATAACGATCCAATGTAATGTAGCTTCATTGCTAAAATAATCTCATACTATTCTCAATGGGTAAATTGTAAGAATTGATATTCTTTAAAAACTACAAAATTTTAAAACATTGTTATAAAAAAAAGATCCTTTGCCAAAATAGAGGTAAATCGTGGGAAAGGTGAGCACTCAAAATGAACAAAGCTGTAGTCCCGCCCACCTTTATCTGTTGAATGTTCCAGACGATTGTCTGCTGTGTTCACACATCAGCTCACCTCGTCTTTGAGTAGACCTTTTTTTTTTTTAGCTTTGAGAGCTGACAAGAAAAGTCCAGATCAAGACAAGGTGAAGGAATTCGTTGTTTTCATTTTCACATAAAACCTTTATGGAAAATGTAAAACAAATTTTCAGAAGTGCAGTGCATGTGTGAATGGGGCTTATCAAATTAAATTAGTGTTGTAACAAATATTTGTTTTTTAGTTATTGCTTATACATACAGTATATCCTGCATTAGAACTGCTTAAATGTACCAAAAACTCAACCCTGCTGCCGCATCACACACATTTGGCACACATGTACATCTGTACTGTAATAATACTGTAACATTATAATATCCCTGACATGTTGCAAACATATGGAGCCTGTCCGTAAATGCTTCTCATTGTCCTGTGAGGGGGGGATGATGATTGAATACATGCCAACTGTAATCCTCACAGGTTGTGGCCCTGAGGTCTCTGTGACCTCAACTAACACCAGGCAGAAGCAAAGACTGAGGAGAGGGGGGCCACAGGAGGAGAGGGGTCGGGGTTGGAGAAAAAAAAAGGCGGGACACAGACAGACAGAAAGTGAACAAAGAGAGTTATCCTTTAAAACTTTGAAATGACTCCTTAAATCTGTGCAGTGGTCTGGTTTCAGAAAGCACCATGGTAACAATACCACAACATGATGGGTGGGGTTTCCCTGTGCAGACCCTCTTTCCCCCACTCTCACTACTTCTCAATAGACACACACCCTAATGAGCACACGTACAGCTCAAATCAAAACAAGCACTACTCTGATTGCACCAATCTTCTGCCATTTTTTTTCCTTTTCTCTTGTCCACTTTATTTTGTGCTGTGGCTGAGCTGATGTTTGTGTGTGTCTGTACATGCATATTTGTGTCTCTCACTAAAGGTTCTATCCACAGACGATAGCAGCTGACAGAAGGTCATCGTGGAACTTGTGGAAACTCTGAGGTAGCACTCAGAAAGAGGAGGGAGGAGGTGGAAGAAAAGGAAGATGCTTTCCTCTTACGGTTCAAAGGTTATTTTTATCCGTTACTAACACTGCTCCGCCTCAACTGCCTGTCTGAGTGGAGGAATAGATTAAGGAGTGTGTGTGCATGCATGAGTGGGTCTTACCCATGTCTGATCAGGAACACTGTAGGTTTACTTTTAAATTGCCTCCCAGACCATAAATAATAAAGCAAAGATTAGCTGGACAACAGTGGCCTGCTATCACTTTAGGCTTTCACAACTGTGGATTACATAGCTAATTTCACTTGTTTTTGTTATTTTGACTATATTTCTACCAAAATAAAAATTAGATTTAGGGGTTGATTTAGCATCTGATTTCTCCAATTGATACAGCTTACTTAAATATATATTTGTACCTTACTGTGTCTATTGTGTTGATCACAAGGTTTGCTAAAAAGGGGTGAATGGATGATATCGATAAACATCATGCCATCTGTTCCAACACTACTGACCTGAATGAAATCCTCCAAAGGGGTGGAGTAAACCTACACAGAAGACTCTGGTGTGACAGTCCTGTTCAGTGACCACTATGTCCTTCATCCATTTACTTTTGACTCCAGCATGGCACATAAATGTAGTGTCTCATGCCTTTTGTCACCACAATGTTATTTATAAATTTCTTTAGAGACATGAAAAGGTTTGTCCATCGTACTCATGAGTAGTTTTGTGGACATTAACATCAGCTACCGTGTTGCCTGCACTAAAGCTTCATAAAAGAGTCTAGTTAGACAGCAGCAGCTTAAAAATAGCTTTAAATTTACTTTTCAATGTGATTTAGTGTTCAGATTAATTAAAGGCAATGGCGCCAACTACAGCTATAAGCCTGTGTGTACTGACCGAACATTTTATTCAGGCTATATTTTTTTCTGTCTTGAAAATCAACCTATGACATCACCAGGGCATGCTTTTAGATCTTTTATAAAAAGAATTGCAAAAATGTCATTACTTTTTTGGACACAGGTAAATTACCTAAAACTGTTTCAAAAGCCCTCATGATGATGATAAGTTTAGACTTAAGATGTAACTTTATTGATCCCCAATGGGGAAATTCGGGCAATTAATTTATGGAAGCAGATAAGTAGCTAAGAAATTAGCAATCTAAAACAAATAAATATATTTCGAGCTGAACTGTCTTAACCATGAAACTTCACCGAGAGCAACAATGAACTTACATGACTCCAATTTCTGCAACAAATCTATCATAGCAGCTAAGGCCTGGCACACACTTAAGATTTTTTTGAATCTTAAACTATTTTGAAAATGTAAGAGACCCCCCACACATCATAACAGATTAACAGTTCAGTTCTTATAGTGTGTGGTGTGCAACAAGATGACCAACTCAGCACATCACACACTAACCGATTCATTTACCAACAACCAGTGAATATCACATGTCCAGTATGTTTCCTCATTAGTTGGATTGTGGTTTGTTTTCCAGGACATGTTGTGTAAACAGTCATGTTGTTGCCATAAATCAACAAGCTGGGACTGAATTAATGACGTCCATCTTATGCTTTATGCTTTGCGTTTGCCGTTGTCATCATGGTAAAGTTTGTTGTGCATCCTGCTTCAATCGCCTTGTTCCACGTGACAATAAAGAGAGTTCATACTTGTCCGTCCTTGGTGTTCTCTCTTACGATTTCAAATCGAGGCTGCCCCGATCAACTTAAGAGCAGATTGGGGAGGGTAAAATCCGTCTTTCCACACCTCACATCACAGGGAAGTCTGGCAAGATCATTTTTGGAGCATCAGATAATCGGGCCTTTGCTGACTTTGGAAAGGGAGAATCAGGCCCAAAATCAACACAATTATCTTGTAGTGTGTACTTAATTCAACACAAACACACAGAGTGAAGTTTCTTCTTATGCCCACACCCACATATATAGCTGTTAATAGTGCTGTGAGCTGTTTACATTGATTAAAGATGTATCTCAGGATTACAGTGACAGACATATGATTGATTGAGACCACACTGAAGAACATCAGCCCTGATTTGAATTGATGCAAATGTTGTTCTGCAAGAAATTGATAAGATAATTGACAAGATGATGCCAATTTACAATGCTTCAAAACAGAAATGGCTTTCAAATCTTGTCAGCATTTGTAATGGTTTATCATGATGGGTATGTTGCACATTTTTATTACAATTGATTTCCTAAACTCCTAAAATGGACAAAAGTGACATGGAGGAACAAAACTGTCAGATCATCTTAATTTTCTACTGCTATCAGTCACACTAGTGTAATCGTGGCTTTAAATGTTGCAGGGTCTTGAGTTTGATATATATATACAAGCTGCTGTTCTATCATTGATTTAAAAAAACTATTTCAGCATTCATCTGCGTGCGAAAGAGTCCACATATACCTCAGGATCATGGCTTACTAAGACTCAAGCACTCGTGTAACCTTTTGGGTTAGGTATGTTTGTCCTTGTTTTTTTGAAAGTTTTGGAAAGTGACTTTTGCACAGCTGAAATAATATTTATTCATGATGACTAAGGATGAGACAGGAGCTTGGTTATTCCCTAAATTTTGGACAATCTCTTAACAAAAGCCCTCCAGAGAATTGTGAGAAACACATAGACAGTAGTAATGCTATTCATGGCAGGGAGGAGAAAGAAAGGCGACCAAACATAGCCTTCAATGCACATTGAATATTACTGAATGACTGTTATGCCTCACTCAATCTATTTCTGGTGTGTGTGTGTGTCTGCGTTTCACTCTCTGGCATACTCCTACCATTAACAAGGCTTGATGTCAACACCCAATCAGCTGCCCGATCTTTGTGGTTTTTCAGATTGAATTGTCTCGAAACTGTGCACCACACCCTAAAGCCCCACCCTGTGACACCGCTGATTTGTGACTGTGGTTAAACTAAACTGAGCGCTGATTTACACCCACCCACCCATTCAGTTACACTTAATTTGACTTTTGGGCTAATCAATGCCAAAACCCTTCAACTTTGAGTCTTTTTAAAATACACAACCAAATTTCAACTCATTTGTACTGGGTGTACTTTAAAAATAAGAGAGACATAAGTACTTAAAGACAATAGCTGATTTATGCACCCTACAATAATGATCTAATTTGTCATACTCAAATGACACATTGACAAATTATATTTGGTGGGAAAACATTTTGTAGAAAATGCTTTAAAACTATAAAATTTATTTAGCTATTCCAAAGGCCTGAGTAACATTTCAGAAAAGACATCAATGTGTGAAATAAATTATTGCTGAGTTAATTGTTACCATTGTTAGCATAAAGTACAGAAAACTGGTAGTTAGCTTAAAGAGGCTAATGGATAAATATTGAAAAATTGAGTTGGGGGATAAAAGGATGAATAAAAAGTTTGGGTAGGTTAATTTGATTCACGGTAGATATATCTGAAAGTAAATGGTTGTAATGGTAAATGGTAGACATTGTCAGATGAAAGTAAATGGTAGAAATAGCTAGCTAAAAAGGAAAGAATTCAAATAGATGGCAAAAATGTGGACATCTTAAACATCTATGCATGACTTTCAGCTTACTTTACTGATTTCTGACTACAAATGTTAAATTGACTTACCTCAAAAAAATCTGTTTTCTACAGATAATCATCTAGTTTAAAGTCAGTTAAATGTACCAAATTTGGGTCACAAGTAGTGATGATGAAAGGATACTTCACTTCATCTGACCATGCTGTGTGGTTACCTGATCAAAAGAAGGTTGGGAACCACCGTTAATGATTATGTGAGTGGATTCTATCATTACATGACCAAAGTGGTGATGAGAGATGGTACTTGCGGTTCCTAGGTTAAAAGAACTTGGCTTCAAAGAGGTTACTGTAAGACGAGTATAACAATACACACAGAAAGTTTACACAATAATTAAGGCAAGAAGAGCAAGAGAAGACAGATAACTGTTTTCAGCACCATTACACGCCTGCAGCCCTTTATCCCCAAACCTGATGATAAAAAAGTACAACACTGAAGACATTTAGGAAGACAGCTGGAGGTGATAGAACAGGAGTTGCAACTTACTAAAACAGTTATTTGAGGATTTTGATAGATTTTCTATGACCTTAGCCTTTTCTGCTTTAGCATAATCATGACTGTTAAGAGTCTTCTGGACACACCGTTAGACTTTATTATTTATTTTGCTCGGATACCTTTGAAATACAAATATATAAAATTACAAGTCTAAATCTAATGAAGATTGAATCTTAATTCTCAAAAATGTGTGACATGGAACACCTCAAAAAAAGAAGCTTGACCATCACATCTTAATAATTTTTCAATTAGAGAGTATTTCACCCAGGAGGTGAAGTTCATATGGAAAGAATTCACATTTCATATCCACTACGCCTAAAGTATTTAAAAAATAATTTCAGGCTGACATCATCTCCTTTTTTAATGCAGCTGAGCAATCACTTGGTTCTTATTTGCTGGTTTCCCTGCAAATCACTTTACAAAGGTGGAAGTTCTATTGATGAAAAATTTAAATCTTTCTGGTTCGATGATTAGCTCTTGAAAAGAAGTTGTTGAACTAGGTGATGTTTTCAAGTTCTGTGATGTTCTGCTAATGTTGAATTGGATGGAGACAGTAACATTTGCCTTTTGCTATTTTTATATTGATTATAGGAAATAAATGTAACTGCCTCTGTCTGCTTATGTCCTCTTCTACTACTCTTACTTCTACTGATTGTGTGTTATGAGACAACACACTCAAGTTCTGTAGTAGTTTGGGTTGCTGGGTGATTGGAACGGTTCATTTGCAGAAAGATTACAGAGTTGGATAGGAAGCGAGTCACCTCTTCTAAGTAATCTCCGCTTGCCGTTTCTGTTCCGTATCAGAGTGTGATTGCTGTGGCCATATATGTCCAACAAAAACGCCCCAGTGTTTCAGATCGTCTTTTCCAATGATCCAGGTGTAATCCTTAAAGTTGGAAACTGAATAAAGGTCTCTGCAACTTTTATGGAGAACTTCTACTCTCATTTATCTTTTTCTTTGGTGCTTTTAGGTTCAGCTATAGAAATTCATTGTTTACAGCAGCAGTATGACAGCTTAACCATCCATGAAAAACCATACTATTTGTGCAGATTCACCATGACATGACATTTGACATTGTTTCTGCTGGGTTAAGTTAACTGCTTTGTTCAAAGTACCACTGACAGCAGTTCTCATGGGAAGTGCATCACTTATTCAATCATCTCCATTGAGATCTTTTTCTGCTGATGCAGGGGTTTGAATCGGCTTCATTATATGTACCCCTCAATTTGGTTGAGGGGTAGTTGTGTCAATGTGGGGGATTTGTGTTCAATTTCATGCTGTTGTACTGGATAAGACATAAGCAAAACAAACTTCAGATTGACAATGTGACATGTTCTCTGGACATAGACCAACAGCTAACTATACCTCCCAGAATAATTGCTCAATATAGTCCCTGATGATCTGCTGCTGTTTCCTGCCAGTAGAGCCTCACAGAAGGAGACGAAGAACATAAAGACTAAGTATTTCCATTTGGACGTGCTGACCATGCTGTAGGTGTGTGGTGCTGTCAGTTAAGTATTATGCAGTGTTAATTGACATGGCACTTTTAATTCCCAGGAAACCACAGCATGCTGCCCAGACACCGCTTTTTCTTCAATTGTCGGCATGTTTATAATTATAGTTTGTTCCTTTCAGTTCTCTGTTAGATAATTAACAGTTTGGCTTTAGACAGACAAGAAACAATCTTAATTCTTAATTAACAATTCTGAATAAACAAAAATGATGCACAAAAAGGTGTATTTTTTTCTTTTTTACCAAACTAGAGATGAGGGATGACACATCCTTCCAATATAATTGAGAGATGATCTACTGTATCACAATTGACATTTGAGGATTAACATACACTAATAGCTTTTACATCTTCAATTAACTACTAATTGTAGCCTATGCCATCTTACACACCAAGATATTAAATAAAAGACATTTGCCCACAAAAAATATAAAAAATGTATCCCCCTATATTGTCATAAATTAAAAAAAAGGAAACTTTTGATTTTCAAATAGTATGTGTAACCATCCTTTACTCAATAGTAGAGTTTTCCAGGTATTACAGAAAAGTTCCTCAGAAGGATGACAAACATTTTTGACTTGTGGTCGTAGGAGTAACATGAATCCAGATTTTGGTTGGATATTCCCTTTAGACTGACTTTCAGAGGAGCTACTGTACACATTCTAGACGGCTGGCTCCCTGTTCGATGTTACACAGCACTGTCTGCTGGTCAAAGTGGGGGACTGCACTCTATTGAATCAATGAAATGACTGAAATTCCATAACATCCAAACTCCAGCCCAACACGTGCGCACATGATTGGCGCTTATTGTACCGATGCCTATTCCAGTTGTTTCACTTTGTAGATTTC
Organism: Symphodus melops; assembly: GCF_947650265.1. NCBI lineage: Eukaryota > Metazoa > Chordata > Actinopteri > Labriformes > Labridae > Symphodus > Symphodus melops. The sequence continues at coordinate 12,449,579 of NC_136695.1, read as the reverse complement.
CTATGTTTATTACTTTTTTGTCTCTTCTTTTGACCATACAAGTCAAATTTCAAGGACAGGCAATATGAAGCCACAGGAAAAAATGTCAGTGACAAATTAAAAGCGGTGCAAATGTTCACAGTGAATAGGGATACTAAAAAAAAACAAAAAAATTTGCGGGTTTAACTGCCTCTCAAGAACGTGCCACAATTCGGCTGCTCTCAGGTATAAATGGGGGTTTGGTTAGCCAATAAGGGTCTCTCTCATTCTCCCTAGTTGTCGCTCCTTCAGGAGTTTGAATGAGTTTGGATGGGTGATTCTCTCTCTCTTTCGCTCCTCCTCATACTACCCCCCCAAACCATCCCCTCTTATTAAAACAACACGCCCGGTAAAAGGGGTTTGGGAGCCGCTGCAGCCATAAAGGAGGCTCCACTCACTCAGCCGTCTGGAAGGCATTAGACAGCAGCGGCACAGACACTTCTGGCCACTTCTCTGCGCTCTGCGTAACCTGGATGCTTGGGGAAACTTCAGAAAAACGTACCTACATGCCTTTAAGTACAAGTGATCTGACGCATGAATGGTTGTCAGAGTCATTACTGGAACTTTTTTCTATCTCAGTCTGATTGACTCTGCAAAAGTTTGTGTTTTTATTTCAGATAGCCTACTTTTCCAAAATGAATGAAACTGTCTGAAGTTGATGGAGAGAAACATTTATATTTTTTGCATAATCTATTTTTTATTTATACTTTTTTATATGAATGATGCCAAAGTTGACTGACATGATGTTTGTGTTCGTTTACCTAAGATACTTGCGGTGCACATTAAAACACTGCAGACAGACTTTACAAATCTAGAGAAGGACAAGCACCCAGCTGAGCAAATTGAGGACCGTGCGTCAATTTTTATTTTTCTCATTAACGCGGATCAATTTCAGCGGATTCATGAGCTTCTTTGCAACAGTGTCTGTTGAAACTTTGTCGAGACTTTTGGTCCCTGTGGAGCGGTGCCAGAGCTGCCGGAGCTGACCGCATCCTTTCTCAAGGACGAAAGACAGGACGACAGCTGCTTCAAGGTAAGAGACCATGATCATTTGGTGACCCTGCAGTCAGCTGACTGACAGGGATAAATGTTTTATCAGATGCCTTTCATACTGTAACAGAGGTGGTTTGGAAACTAATTAATTCATTTTGCTTCATGATTTTAATTCATAATTTATAAATTCCATCATAAAATATCAACAAATGGAGTGATGATTTAAATTGGACATATGTAATCTGAGACCACAGTCGTTTTTTTCTCTTTTTTTCACTTTATGGGTTTAACAGGCTCGTGCGTAAAACCCAAAAAGCATGTAGGCTTAAAGTAGGAGCCAATTCACCTCTATCGTTGCAAGTTATACTATATTTAATATGCTATTATTGACTAAAACAGATGTGTCAGAAGTGTAATACATCCAAAAACATCTACGATCCTCCAGTTCCACCCTTTTGCCAAATATGTCCGCCCAGATTAGTCCTCCAATCTCGTGAAACTGATCATGATCTTTGTTGAGCGTGTCATCATACCCTGAGCATAAACTTGGTTGATGATGTCACAAGGCGTACGTCATTCTTTGAGGTCTGCTGGCCAATAGAAAGCTTAGGATAGAACACGTTCAGAGTGCCTCGTGGTGGAAGCGCGTAATTTGATCCCCATTAAGAACGCTATAGCTGCGCACATGTTAAAACTGAGAAGGCCTTTCTGTTAGGCAGTAATTTAATGATAAGTGATCATTGAATAAATTGCCCCCATGGACAAATAAAGTTTTTGAATTGAATTCAATGAATTGAATCATAATTTCTGGGTGAATTTTGCTTGATGGCATTTATTGCTGAAGTGTTCCTGAATTAACTCAGCTGCTGCCAGCAGATCAGAAGAAATGCATGTTTCAACAAACTAATGATTGTGCCATTTAAACAGAGAGCCTTTAGGACATCAGGTTGGCAAATCTTGTTCTTGCTGTTGGCATTGAAACTTCCCCATATGCCCACATAACACATTGTAAAAGGATGCAAATGAACATCTGCCATCCTCTCTTGACATAATCTCTTCCTCTGTCCTCCTACGCCAGTCTGTCATTGTGCTACTGTAAAATTTACCACTGTAACAACCCACGCCTGGAATGTCCATCTGTGAGTTGGATGTCAGAATTCCTACCATCTATCAATGTTATACAGTACAGCTTTTACCCTACACATGGAATTTACTTCCAACTGTCCTGGCTTATCGGCTCATAAGGCGTTTTAATTTAATGCTTGGGTGCTGCAAGCTTGAAGCACAGTTTTATCCACCTGTGAGGAGGGATGAAGCATTTAGAGAGCTGTCAGTTTCAATATATATCAGAGATAACCTCTCTACCATATGAGGGGTTTAAATTTTGTGTCTTTCCCAACGTGTCTCAGAAAAAACTGAAGATACATTATGATTTATCTATCACATCTAAAACTTGGAAAACTGACAGAACCAGCTGCAACATTTTGCTTTGCATTATAGCTGCAGGACAGTAAAAATGTTGAGATACAAGTACAGTATTACTTGAGTAGCTTCATGTATATGCATGTGTATAGCTTTTAGAATAATAGTTGAAGGACGTGTTTTTTTTGTTTGTTTGTTTTTTTTTCTCACAAAACTGTGCATCTGTACACCTTCTGTCAGTGCACACATGCAACCTCACTAATACCAGCATACTGTCTTTAATCTCAGCGCTCGAGGGAGTTCCTCTTCTGAGTGTGGGGTTCCCTTCTCTACATGTTGAAGGCAAACCATCTCTGTTGCCTGTTAGTGGAACAGTAAACACTAAAGCAAAGAATTAAGTCTTTTGTGCAGCAATGTGGGAAGTCTACGAAGGAAGAAAAGTAACTTGTTTTAGGACTCATCAATGGCTGACAGTCATACAGTTTACTCATCACTGCTACAGGATGTTCCTCCGCACAGCGCACAGAGCAGTTTACTACTCAACAGAGGAAGGCATTCCATGGCTGGTCTCCATTAGGGCTAACAACAAGTCCCACGTGCCATTACTGCTCACAGCGGGGGTCCTCCTTTCTATAGGGCCTCAAGGTATAAGAAGTCAGCAGAGAGAGCATATGATCAGCTCCTCCCAAACACACAACACCAACCTCACCACCTACCTCATGTAGTTTGCATTAATACAATTTTTCCAGGTTCCTTCTGTAGGTAAAGTTGCAGCGAGGCAACATTACAACAGGCCAGTAAAAGTGAGAATTTGGATGCTGCTGAGGGTCTGAGTTAGATTCCAACTACCTCATACTGAGTCACAAAGTCTCACAGGGAGGCCTGATGCCAATGCTAATGCATAGTTATGGTGCACTATAAAGCAACCCAGGAGCTGTATAAAGAAACGTTTGTTTGACTAGCCGCACTGTACAAACTGTTGGCTTCTGCACATTTTCTGCACAGATCTTTTCAGTCATCTATTGAGGCAGCTTACAGGGGTTTGTCTCTAATGTTATCTCTTAGCTGTGATAATAGTTTGCAAAAATAGACTCTTCTACCACATAGGAATGATCTCAGTGGTTTTAGAGCACTGCTGATAACTGCTGGTGGCCAGATTAGGGACAGTGTAGGATGACAAAAGGGAGATAATGTGCCACTGTTCCATATTTGTGTGGATTTTATGGTTTTTAATGATCAGGAGAAACTAAATACATTCCTTTCCGACTCTCTTTCCATCAGTTTTGGAAAGAAAACCAAACATTTGAGAAAAAGACTGCTTTAGAAGGAGGCATTCTCCACTCAGTTGTGTCTGTAACTTTGCTGAAAATCTTGCCGCCTGCCACAAAGGCATGAGTCCAACTCCTCAGCTGGCAGCGAATAGAGCCAAGTCCACCAACTCCAGTATCTTTCAGCCTCCTTACTTTGGTGTCTGCCATCAATCGCATCTCCCACTTATGTCCTTTCATCAAGCTCCCATTCTTTTGTTGCGGTTTTCTGTTGACTTTAAATAATTTTTCAAGGTTCGTTTTTCTCTATTTTTCCTGACAATTTCCCGCTCCCCATGTGCCTCTATATTTTTCTCTGCAGTATAGTTACATCACCGCCATCTTCTCATTCACCATAAACAAAGGTAGAGATCCACGGATGAGTAGGTTAAACAAGATGCCAAATACAGCATATTTTGGGTTCAAATATAGAAAATAGAGTTACCGCAGCGTGTTTTTTTTTTTTTTTTTTGAATGATGAATAGCAGCTTTATCTTCAAACTTCATGTTTAAATCAAATCAAGCTAAAATGACACACCAGCAGGAGTAGTAAGTGAATCACAGGATGCTCAACAAACGACCTGATGTTGACTAATATGAAACAGTCGCCGAGGATGTTGTAGCCTTTGTTCCTCTGCCAGTTAGAGTCTTTATCGCACCTGATCGTAATGGCTTGCAGAAGGTGAGGAAATAAGGAGACACTAGAAGAAGGAGGAAGGGCAGTAGGGGGGTAAACGTCAACTCGGTACCTCTGCAAGTTGTGGCCCTGGCCACCTGATTCCAATCATACTAGGAGCAGTGTGGTGTAGCACAGTGGGTGGTGTTACCGTTTAGCTCTGGTTCTTATAATGACGAAGTTCCCACAACAAGAGCACAATGTGACCACATAGGGGGGAGGGGTTATGGGAGGAAGGAGTAAGAGAAGGAGTGTGCAGGGTCAATGACTTCCTGGCGGCGCCTTTGAAAACTCCCATGACCCTCAGTTCACTTGTTGTGTTTGCTTTCATTCAGTCAAACAATGTTTTAACAGTGCAGCATTCTTTTAATAAAAAATAGTGAGGAGCTTTCAACTGGTAACAGAAGTAGGACTATGTATTATTATGGTAGGACCGAATAGTAGAGATAAGACTATAGCAAAAGTAATAGGATACTGCTACCTCAACAAGAGTCGCCAAGTGACAGAAAACTTCAGCTCCTGACAGTCTCTTTAACTGCTGCTATAACAGGATGGAAATTAAGTGTTTTTAATATTTAAAGCATGTATTTGTTTTAATTTCTGTCCACAAATACTGCATGCAAATGAAGTTTCAAGAATAATCTCACAACAATATTTGTAATATTTTTTCTAAGCAAGTAATTACAATTATAAATGTCTACACACAGTAGTAAAGCAGCCCCTTAAAGTATACAGGAAGTCACAGCCGAGCTCTGAGCATGTTAAGTGTCTCATCTGAGTCAGCGGCCAACTCTCAAGTCTCTCCCTGCCGCTCCCTCTCCTCTGCCTCATCATCTGTTCAGGGACACGTGAGCCTTTCGTGCATCCTGCTTCAGCCGCCACGAGGGCCATGTCCAACTTTTAATGCCTTTAAAATGCATCCCGACCTTTTCCAGCCCTGCCCAGCTCATACGCACACTCACACACGTTTAAGCATACACAGGTTTACAAAGTGTGTTGCACGTTCATTTTCCAGACTATGTTGTTCAGCATTCTTGAATGTGTGCGTCTTAGCAGGCAGAACATCATGACTTTTTGATTTCAAAATGATCTCAGCACGTCTGGTTTTCTAATCCTGTCCTGATAATAACACTAAGTTTTTCCTGTATTTCTGAATCTACTCTGAGAGGCTTTTAGCACATGATCAACAGCATCAATTTATCTTCATTAGTCTGTATCTCATATTGATTGGAAAAGATTATTAACTATTCATAAACATGTTCTTGGGTTGTTAAAGCAATAAAGCCTCAGATGTGAGTTGGCTCTCTCCTCAGTGCAACACTTAACAATTTATTGGTGATTAGCACTCATCTGGCCAGGGCTGTAGATGTTTCAATGTTACACTTTCAGCAGCTGAGTGCTGAGTCATGATAACATAAAGATGTAAGCTTTATGTTATCTCAGCTCGCACAGAGCAGCAAAGACGTCTTTTTTGACGCTACATCAGATTTATGCTGCCTGCGCTAAGCATACACTCAAGACACACAAATTCCTCAGCACATATGTCTTACTGTATAGAGACTCACACACACACAAGGTCTGGTGAGCCTTGTTATATTTTATGTCCTATCACAGGCCTTGGAGCTGGGACCCTGCTGACAGGGACTCCACTGCTCTCCTGAGACTGAGAGTTCAGTCAAACCATCTCTTCCCCTTTGTAATGCTCTTACAGTAACACAGCTGATTATACAGCTTATATTTATACACAGGCACACAAACACACAGCCACAAGTCCCGTAGCCTAAGTCTGCGGACCTCATGTATAGAGGCTTAAGTCCTCAAGAGTGGGCGACCCCTCATTCTGTTGTCCTATCTCTAAGATAAAAGCATAAAAAAGTCCAAAAAGTTTAAACCATATGTGACTAGAACAATGAGGAAACCTCAATGACCAGACTGTATAGCCTCACCATATTTAGCTTATGTTTTGGCCTATTGGTGTATGCATCATGCATTGGTAGCCATCACAGTCACAATTGGAAGGTCCATGAGTAACAATGAGCCCAGAAATTTACATCCACAATAAAATGAATTATGCAGTGCAATCTTCCATGCACCTCAGGCATACTGAAATACTTTGTATAAAAGGGCCATCTAGGAAATGTTAGCATGTTAGAAGCCTACACTAGTGCCACACATATCGTCCCCGCTTTCCCATGTTACGTCTAAAGATAGAAAAAATATTTATGCTTTATTATCTCTACTAATCTGCCATCTTTACTAAAGGGAGGACATGGATGTCCATGTCAAACCCCTTAAATCTGTTTGGCCAACCCAGTGGACACCCCAAAATCCTTAACAATGAATAGCTATTTGCCTTTAAAGAAGGAGGACTTATTATATTATCAACTCATTGGGTTGTGCTGCAGCTTTCCATACATTTCAGTGTGGTGTGTTTCCTTTTGTTTGTGCAACATGCAACTCTGGACGATGATTGTATTCAGAGCGTTAAGATTAGAGTATATTAAACATAATTATTCAGGATTATAATTTCTTTTTGGATACTTAACTCGCATATGATTGGTGGATATATTATCAGTAGGAATGAGAATTCATTCTTATGTGTGCACATAAAGTTCATGACACACCTTTATGATTCAGTGCCTCTTACTGGCCACCTTTGTCAGAAATTTCTGGCCCCACCGACTCTACATGTACGTATTATTTTACCTAATCGTCACATTATCTCTGAAACAGAGTCGGTGGGTGTTTGCTCAGGAGAATATTAATGACGTCAGACTGCAGCCAACTTAAGGTCACCGAACACACAACACGGGCCATATTAAATGGTATTGAAGGGGTTCAGTCGCTTACATGTGCTAAGATACAAAAACAAACAGGGATTTCGGATAATGTCATCCACATGTAATGACTCCTTTACCAGCACACACGTCATATACTGACAAGCATGGATACAATTTCCCACTAGTCTTAAACGACAACATCCACGTGAGTCAATGACACCTTCAGTGTGAGAGATAATCCTCTGATTAGAGGCTAAACCTCAGGGGCCAACTTTGGACGAGCATCATAAGGGACTTTTGGCCAGCTGTTAATCTTCCTGAAGTCTGAGCTAATTGTTAGTTTTGACCTCTGCAGTGGATCTCACACCCATGTGGGAGTTTGAGACACTACGATGAGCAAAGCACCCCAACAGCTGGCAGTGTTGCACAGAATCAAATGAAATCCCAGAACTGACTGTTTGTGGATCATGACCTGGATTCAATTTCACAGTTTGGTTTCCATCTTGGCCACAAACTTTTAACCCGAGTGAACATTTCATGGCAGCAAAGGGTGTATCATCAACAAACAAGCGGTCAGAAGGAAACAAAAGTCATATGGAGCTTGTATGTTCTCCACGAGTGTGAAGTGGTTTCCTACAAATCCTCTGATTTCTTTGTGCAGTCCAGAGACATGCAGGTTTGGTGAAGTGGAAACAGTAAATTGCCAGTAGGTGAGAATGTGTCTGTCTTAATTAGCTCTGTCATGCCCAGGTCACGGAGCTACATTTGCAGCTTTGCAAAGCCTTCCTGTCCTAATTCTGGAGATTTTCTTATTATTCTTTTTACACCAGCCATTCAGAAAGCATTAGGTACTGTTATTTTGATGGTACGTTAATGATGAAGCACATTTCTCCACTCAGAAGCCGAGTTCATCTAAAGTTAATACAGTGAGAAAAGGTGAAAGAGTTTGTCTTGCACAGCTGTACAATATAGCTTTGACAACTTACACACACACACACACGAACCGATTACATGCACAAACTAAAAGGAGGTCAAAGGTGAAACAATCTCAGTATGCACAATTAAAAAATGTGTATTTTTACAGACACACAATCCTCTCTCTCTCTTTTAATAAGCTTTTAGACGTGCATGTTGGTGTTTAGAGAGAGTGCGTGTGTGTGTGTCAGGGGTCTTGTAAAAGAGCGGCTGACGTTAAGAGCCTTGCCACGTGCCAGAGGAGACCTGCTTCACTGGATGTGCCTCTCATCCAACGACCAAATTAACAAGACATTATTTCTGAGCCAAGGTTCCTCCCTTTTAGCCTCTCTGTGCTTCTACTCCTCTTCTTCCGTTTGCTTGCTTTGTTTTCTTCTAAGAGCCTTTCCAAATATTTGTCCGTTGTCTTTTCTGCTTACTTTCTTTTCTGCATGTTTTTTCCTGATCTTTCTTTTGTCCCTCCTTTGTGCCCCAATTTTCTGTTAAATTCTTCCTCTTTCACGTGTCTTTGTGTCCTCCTTCATCTGTCTCTTATGTGCGTAGGTGTGGTTTAAAGCACTTTTGCCAAACAAATTCTACTGAGCTTTGTGTCCTCTATTGATGACTTTCTTTCTTGCCATCAATTATGTGTACAACAGTGGCTGAACTGAAGGGTAGAGCTAAAATTAAGTTCAATATGATTATTACAAATGCAAAGATATTAAGTTTCTTTCAGGGAAAAAAAAAAACAATTTCAGAATATACAAATTTAAATAGCAGCTCAAAATGTCATAATTGTATGCCACAAGGGGGTGCTCCACATACTTCATGACTATTAAAAACATACCGTACTTTGACCTATATAATGTGTCAAACTTATTTCAATTTTTCCTCTTTGCAAAGAAATAATTTTCTTCATTAAAGAATTATAATGTCATATTTGTGGTCCTTTCACTATTTGTCACTGTCTTTTCATTTGTTTAATTACAAAATGATTTTCTCATCATACTTTCTATGTGTGGTCACAGAGGGGAAGAGGCACACGTGCGGTATTAAAAAATCTAAAAAGCTCGTGTGTTCTTCTTCCCACGGAGATATAAACAGATGACATCACAGGGTGGTCCGCTCTGCATTGAGCCTCGCTGAGTGGGTCTCCGTTGGTCTGCCAAACAGATGGTGGTAGCAACAAAATAAGGGCTGGAAACTAAATTCTGACCAGAAGATTTTGTGCAATGGGGCTTCGGTTTACAAAAGACTGTTCTTACAAGTTTATGCACAAAGGCAGGTCCCTTATTAGTCCCTCGTGAAAAAAACCCCAACACATACTAAAACCTCTTCATTCCATGGGTTAAATTAAAATTTCTTAAGAGGAATGCTTCTCCTAAAAAATAAAATATTTGAACCCTTTATTTACTATACAAGAGATAAAAAAAAAAAACCATAATAGTTTCTCCCAGGCATTTAGAGCGCATTAGGAACTTGGATGTTTGGTGGGAGCAGTCGGCACATTGGTTAATTAGGTCGAGAAATCTTGTCGTGTGTGCCCACCCACATTAGAGGAGAGTTGGAACAATCGGCTACTCACAACTGTCTGACATTTAGACAGGGATTTTAGGGAGGGGTAAAAGGAAAGAGCAACGGAAAGGGGAGTAGAGGGGAGGGGGGGGGCTTTACTAGCTCTGTATACCTTTGTTTGTAATTTTAAAACAAGATTGTGTGTTTTTCAGATTATTTTCAGATTACTGGTTTTAAAAATAATTGTTTTCTATGTCTACTGAATGTTATTTCAAATTTCTTCAAACATTGTTACGTACATGTTTATTGTCTCTAAATCATAGTATGCTTGTCTACTGTTTGGGGTATATTCTAATGTAAAGGAAGGACAATGATCACAAAATGTTAATAAAAACATGTCAAAGCATTTAAGTTGATATTAATACATCAGAATTCTTCTTTTTTTAAAACTCACTAAATGCATCTCTTCTTTCCACATTCTGTCCCCAGATGAAGTGCCAGAGAATCCTAACCTACCTGCGGGTATTTGGAACCACCATGTTTGGAGTGTCCCTGCTGGTGGGAATCTCCACGGCTTACATCATGGGCTACCAATTCTTCACTACAGCCCGTAATCACCTATCCTTTGGCCTATACGGCGCCATCTTAGTTGTCCATCTGATCATTCAGAGCCTCTTTGCGCTCTTAGAGCACCGAAACATGCGGCGGTCTTTAGAGACACCTATCAAACTCAACAAATCATTGGCGTTGTGCATTGCAGCATATCAAGAGGACCCAAACTATCTGAGGAAATGCCTGGTGTCTGTAAGGAGGCTGACGTACCCAGGGATCAAAGTGATCATGGTCATCGACGGGAATGCTGAAGATGACTTGTACATGATGGATATTTTTAAAGAAATCATGGGATGGGATCGATCAGCCACATATGTGTGGCGGAGTAACTATCACCACAGAGGGCCCGAGGAGACGGACGAGAGCTATGCAGAAAGCCTTCAGCAAATCTCAAAATTGGTGCTGAACAACAAGTGTGTGTGCATCATGCAGAAGTGGGGAGGGAAGAGAGAGGTCATGTACACAGCCTTCAAAGCACTGGGGAGAAGCGTGGACTATGTGCAGGTAAGTCAGTGAGACTAAACAGACATTAATGAAGGGGTTTAAATGAGAGGAATAAGGGAACATGAAAAGTAGAGAAATGCAAAACAAGCAAAAAAGGAAAGGTACAAACAGAAAGGGGACATGGTGTATTAATGTTTCAAACTGGACACCAGGTAAAATGAGGACAAGTGACACAAGTGTGAGCTGAGATTAAGGGAAAGGTTTGAGCGATGGAGAAAGTGATGGCTAGAGAGAGGAAGGGGGACTATGCCAAGCCAAGATATAGGGTCCACAAAGAGTCTTTTGTGTTGCTTTTAGGTGAACTGTGGCTGTGTGCATCGTGTTGTGAAGTGTAGCATGAAGAGGGAGGGCAGTAGATCATGTCTAAGTGTAATAACAGATCTGTTTCACAGAGCTGAGTGTTACATCATATACACAAGTCGTACCCAGAGTCAGGGCAGAAAAGAGTGTCAAGTAAGGCTCAATTCTGTTGCTTGTGTTTGCTGGCTTTTAATAAATAGCTTAAGGCTTGAATGAAAGATAGATTTTATTTCATGAGGTGCTGAAAGTAACAATCATTCAAAGAATAATAAAATGAGTGTTTGTTAATAACGCTTAAACGACATCCTTGGAAAAGCCAGTTCCCATGGCTGTTTGGCATTTGGCTGGCTAACACAATCTAACACTGTATAGTAGTGCTGCTTAAAATATAAACCACACATTGCCAAGCTTGGCAACACACAAGCTGAAGAAGTATCAGGAAACCTGATTTTATCGAGAAGGCAGTAAATGCTGAGGAAAAGGCTGTTGTGTGAAGATTGATAGTCGGTCGTAAGGAGGGTGAAGAAAATGGTTCAACATATTGCAATAAAACATATCTATAATCTATATCTGTGAGGACTGCTCGCTAACAGACACCAATGTCAGTTTAAGATAGCATAGATCATATTTACCATGTCATTGTCTATTGCTTTAGTCCTGTCAGTCTTTGCTGCTATATTTTAGTACAAAGATTTATTTTTAATTTTCCCCTATGGATCTATTGGGTTCTATTCACTAAAAGTAACACTGTGTATCTTTAAATTGTGTTTTCTAAAAAATAAACACCATCCTGAAATCTGCTATTATCAGCTAAGAGCACCTTTTAGTCACCTCTGCACAGCACTTGTATTCTTTCTTTGGATTCATGGCGTCCTGCACTACGATGACCACCGTTTGTTTGCTTGTTTCAATGTGTAGGCAGGAAAACAGTCCATAAGGAGGGAAAGAGACTAATTGCATTAGCTGTAATGTAGTCCTGGACTTCAGCTGTTATCTGACAATTGTAATTATTAATAGCTCTCCAATTTCCTAGCTTCTAATATGGCAAGTTGGACTCTAAACAATAGCAATGCACAAAAGAGAAGGTTGGAGTTTATTTTTTTCCCACTGGCTGCAATGGAAGCTCACAAAAACCAGCAGCTAAGTCTTGAGGGTCAGTGGGTTCCAATTGTTATACATACACCCTGACAGAGCAATTCAGGGTTAAGTGTCTTGCCCAAAGACACATCGGACATGTTGCTCCTAGGAGCTGGGGACCGAACCCTCGACCTTCCGGTTGAGAGACGATGACTCTACCCACTGAGCCACAGCCGCCCCTAAACATTTAATTTACCTAAATTCAGTCCCGCAGACCTTCTGCAGTGTCTGGTGATAGGGTTGAGGATGTATGGTTCAAGTAATTAAAAATGCTTTAAACTCATTTGATAAAACATATCTTACCATACAGAGTTTAAAACTCTTTGATATGATGCAGCTTGAACACCTGCAACTGCCTACTGCTTGCCAGAAACCTACTGTTTTACAGTCATTGAAAAATAAGTTCTGACAACACTTTCAGAAATCATGCCAATAGCCTTTACATGAAGGGAAAGGAGGGACAGACGTCCATGCCTTTTTATTATCTGCAGGCTCTGACTAAAACAGATGTGGTCTGATAATAGGGATTTGGCTTCAGGTCTGTTTTCCCCACCTGATAGTGTTTGGAAAGAAGATTACCATTTATAGAAGAAAACGGGGAGAGCTAAAAAGAGCATCAGTGATGAGTTGTAAGACTAGTGAAGCAAACGAGAGAGGTTGTGCCCTATCCTCAAGTCTCAATCATGTAATATCAGGAGCCTAACTTCGCAAAGTTGCTTCAAGGGGTTTGACTAAGAATACAGTTTGTGATACCTTATACTGTATCCAATTGGATGGAATAAACTTCCAGAGCTGTTTTTTAAATATGTATTATTTTTACTAATGGCCTTCATATATTTATTTTGTGGCTTTTACTTAGGTGTGTGATTCAGACACCATGTTGGACCCAGCATCATCTGTGGAGATGGTGAAGGTGCTTGAAGAAGACCCAATGGTGGGAGGTGTTGGTGGAGATGTACAGGTCAGTTCCAATACCATACAATTCTTTAGTAAAATCTACTGTGATCCTCGCATGAATTACATTTATAGCCCTTTCAACTTTGTCTTTTTGCCCACCAATTCCTCCTTAGATCCTGAACAAATATGAGTCATGGATCTCCTTCCTCAGCAGTGTTCGTTACTGGATGGCTTTCAACATTGAGCGGGCATGTCAGTCCTACTTTGGTTGCGTGCAGTGCATCAGCGGGCCATTAGGAATGTACCGAAACTCCCTTCTGCATGAGTTTGTTGAAGACTGGTACAATCAGACATTCATGGGATCCCACTGCAGTTTTGGGGATGACCGCCATCTCACTAACAGAGTTCTAAGTCTCGGATATGCAACCAAATATACTGCAAGATCTAAGTGCCTCACTGAGACGCCGATCACATACCTACGGTGGCTTAATCAACAGACTCGCTGGAGTAAGTCATATTTCAGAGAATGGCTTTACAACTCTATGTGGTTTCACAAACATCATCTATGGATGACTTATGAGGCTGTGATCACAGGCTTCTTCCCATTTTTCCTCATTGCCACTGCAATCCAACTCTTCTACCAAGGAAGGCTCTGGAATATTCTTTTGTTTCTACTTATAGTACAGGCAGTGGCACTGATCAAGTCAGCATTTGCCAGCTGCCTAAGAGGTAACATAGTCATGGTGTTCATGTCATTCTACTCTGTACTCTACATGTCAAGTCTGTTGCCAGCCAAGATGTTTGCAATAGCAACAATAAACAAGTCTGGATGGGGAACCTCTGGAAGAAAAACAATAGTGGTGAATTTCATTGGTCTGATTCCTATATCAGTTTGGTTTACCATTCTCTTCATCGGATTTATCTACACAACTATCCTGCAGACTAGAAAACCTTTTCCTGATTCGGAAAAGATTGTTCTGTTCATAGGAGCGGTGGTATATGCCAGTTACTGGGTCATGCTATTGACGTTGTACACTGTGCTCATAAATAAATGTGGGAAAAGGAAGAAGGAACCACACTATGATATGGTCCTGGATGTATGACTTGCAGACCACGGTCATCATTCACCACTAAAGTTTCTTTCTACAGTGTTGTAATTCACACTATGTTAGAGTTATACAAATGTTTCAGATGCAGAGCAGTTCTGGCGGCTTATTGGTTGAGTTCAACCAAAATGGAGTTTCTGTCAAACTTGAATGGTTAAAAATTGAAATGACAGTGGCTGCTTTTTTTGTCATTCATGGTCTTGGAATGCATTAGCTTACCTAGATGTCTTGATCTGAAGATCAACTATGGTAATCTAACATGCTAACCTTGATTACTCAGAATGGCAGGATAAAATACATTGCAATTATCAGAAGAGTGCTAGACTTTGTGTTAGTAGCTACTGTACCTCTTACCCATGTCGTTTTCACTGGGCTTCAGTATAACATTTGCAGCTGAACCAAAAAAACTGTGGATTTGTTTTGGTTTGACTTGACCAGCAATAATTTTTAACCTCCAGGCCAGTATTTTACCAATTAATTCTATATCCCGACAATGAAAATAACAAAATATTACCCACACTAGAGGGATACAGAAAACAAACAAAAAAACTAGTACAAAGCTTTAATTTTAACTGAAAACTGCTAAATGACTGAACATCAATTGTTATGTTCTTGACAAGAAATTGTGTTTGAAGAGGCCAACACCATCAATATTTATTTATTGTAGGTAAATAATTGTCTGCATATAAGATCCACTCCGGCCCTCTAAAAGTTAATAGATATGGTTCTGTGGGAGCTGCAATGTCATACACTTCCAGTGTTTTTAAATGTATTTTGGGAAGAGCTACCGTGTCAGAGAGCAAAGCGGTGCACAAAGGGCTGTGATATAAAGAGCTCCTCTTTCTGTTGTTGCATTTATGCCATATGGGAGTGTCAACTTTTTACTTGTCAAAGTACATTCTGGTTGGATTGACACATTATCAAATAATTCTTTAGTATCATCTCCAAACTTTGCAAATTAATTGAGTTTAACTGTCTGGACTCAAACCTTTGCTCCCGTATGACATAAATGCATAATCAATTGACGTTTACAAAGTGAATGATCTCAAACTGATCACTAGTAAATGTTACCTCAACAAGGTAAACATGTGACCAGAAAAGAGATGGTGTTTCATTGCTGCTGACTATTTTCTACCAGATGACAATGATAATATGAATAATGGTTGTATTTTGTAAAATAGTTTCTTCTTCATCAATTTTTTTTCTTTTTATCAAGTTGAATAATAACCACCAAGTAGACATGGTGGCTATGTTCTCATCCAAAGACAGTGTTTTTTGCCTTCCATGTGCCCTTGCTCTCTGTTTCCTTGAATTGTATGAAATGGTTTAATGATAATAATGTATCTAATGGGAGAAAAGTACTACCTGTTAACAGGAATGTGAATACGGGCACTTGATGGAAGGGAACACAGTTTCAGAATGAAACAAGTCCAGTGTTTGCTGAAAATGACCAGGAGCAGACATGAGTTTAATTCTAATGCACTTTTATGTTGCTCCAGTCATCATGTGTGATGCTTGACGTAATCAAGATGAAATACCTCAGTGGTTCTCTTTGCATTGCATCAAGGCATCGGGATGCCATCCAAAGACTGGCATTCTGAAAGTCTCAAGTAATTTATGATCTCTTTGCGACATTACATATTAAGTGTCCTTTTTATACGCAGTTCTTTATTAGGTCAAAGCTGGATATCTCTGCCTTGTCGGCCCTTTGCTGTAGCCGTTTACTTATTGTTAACTTGTATTTTAATGCCTTTTATATAGACATTTTATTCTATTTTTGCTTACCTTCCAAAGATTCTTTATTTTTGCTCATGTTTTTATAAGAAAAATGGGAAAATGCATTTGTTGTGCTTTCAACTGTTCTGACAATGACTTGTATATCTGACCAAACAATGTGAAATTATGAGCTGGGGTTTTTGTCTGCAATAAAAACAATAAAATGCAATTTGTAGGGATAAGTTATTGAGTTTAAGAGGTGATGAAACTGTGTTTTTGTACTTAAACATACAGAAAACCAGCGTATTTATGTCCTTCGTATTTAGTAGATTGTCCTCTATTAAACATGTAAAACACCTACATGGCAAAAACAATACATTTGGGACTTTATTTTAATATTTACAACATGTTAATATAATTGCAAAGCATCAACTTTCTTATAGTGTTGAATCTATACGGAGTTGTTCTTTTATTGTTTAGTTTTTGATAAAGGGCTACAAAGCCAAAGCAGAATAGTATTTGTCCAAAACTAGCACAAACTGTACTGTAAAGTTGTAAGATGCCTTAATGAGCAATAACAATTGAAAAAAAACTTGAGACATTTTTATACAATTCTTAAGAGAGTTTTTAATTTGGGGTTTATAAATGAAACCAACAAGTTGTTTATGTGCCAAAAAAGTTATGGGCAGTGTTATCATTAAGCACTTTTTTTGTGTTGTGCCAAATAAAAATCAGCTATTGTCGTAAAATGTTGTTGTTTGAGTTTGTTAAGTTTTTTTTATCATGTTTAATGGAAGTGTGGTTGAAACATGTATTATATTGGTTATACTCTGAGACATACTACCGAGTTGAAGCCTTTGGTATCGGCTTGTTTGGGTCTGTAACATCGTCACACATCCTCAGTAAAATGACCCCATTGTCAGTTAGCTTTTGAGATCACTTTTATGTAGTGCTTCTTTCAAAAAGCACATTGATCCATAAGTCTGCTCAGGAGCAGCTAATATGACAATATTAAACACTTTATAGAAGCCACCAAATAAAACAACAATTTTCGACACACATTTATGCTTTCTGCCATCGCCAATTCTTACCAACCAGATGGACTTAAAAGAGGGCATCTAAAGCATAGACATAATCTGTGTCACAAAAACCTCAATGTTCTTTTCCTTTTCCATCATTATTAGCTTTCGCCAGTTTGTTGGAACATTTGTGGAGGAGGAATACATATCTGCCACTTTAGAAGGAGAACTTTTTGGAAATCAAACAAATTTTTTTTCAGGAAGAGGGTTTTTTCTTCCAAATGGATGTCCATGAGTGGGAGGTGGAGGTGACAGCGTGTACAGTTTGAATCAAAAGTGTTGTTTTGATATTATTTGATTTAACCAATTATAATGTTATACTTTGAAACTTAGCAGTTCAACATATTCTGAAGTCAACAAAAGCAACATTATCTTATGCTACAAAATAGCCATAAAAAAATCGCTCTCACAAATCATTGGACAAACTGTCCATGACCATTTACTTTAACATGTTTTTTTTATTTTTAAATCAGAAATGGCTTTAATCAGCTATTTCTTCCTTTCTCATCCTTCTTTTCAGCTGTCATAACACTAATAAACACAGTCTTGCCCGACACATATTCACTACATTCCTGTTAATTTAAGGCTTGGCCGATGGCTACATTTGTCTCAGTAGTGGGCTGGGTCATCATAATTTATGTACAACACTTCCTGTGTATCATGCTGTTTTATGTTCAATTCTCAAGAGAAACTTGTGGGAAGTCCAATCATTAGCATTTAGATTCTTTGAAGATTGGTCTTTAACAGCTACATCATGGACAACTTCAAGTGATTTGTTGAATTAAACATTTGCAACCATTCAAAAAAATAAATTAGTTGTGAGGAAGTGTGCAGCCCAAGGGTGAGTCAGCCGACCAGAATTTTTCCAGAAATCCCAGTTGGCCAGTTCAAGCATGAATTTTATCTGGAGCCTTACAGTGAAAAAAGATTGTGCTTGATGTGTGGAGTTGGACCAGAGACGTATGCATACATTTTTTATATGCAGATCTATAAAATGGTGGACCAACATGAGCAGACACATTAACACACAGACACAGTTGTCCCGGTTATCTCGAGAAGATGTGTGTGTCAAATCAAATAAATGATTGGGGAGAACAGTGGTCCTTTATACAATACTGCGTTAGACGATGGACGGTTGTCAGGGAAAGAGTGAACTTATTTACTGGAAACACACCTGCACACACTTATGCACAGAGTAACAAGCTTTTGAGTTCAAGGTAGGCCACATGGATATGTGGTAATGCTTCATAATTCTATCCAAATCTAATCATCAATCATTTATTGTGATGTGAATAAACCCTTTTTCTCTTATTGTTTGGTTTCTCATGTTTCTCTCTACACAGTTGGACTTTGACTGCTGACTGTCTTGGCAATACTAATGGAAAATTAACACAATGGTTACACACTGGCTTGGTTATGGAGCACCAGAATGGATTTTTCTATGTTAACACATGTTTATTTAAATCTATATTCGCTGGGATTATTCAATGCAAAAAACTTTGTTTGTCCAGGGGGGGCAATTCATTCATTATGTAGTATTTTTGATCTGGCAACATAAATAACAGACCAAAACAAACAATACATGGATGTATCAACAGCCAAAGTTTGATTTGTTTCAGTACTCTTTTCCTACAACCTCGGTTGTGTCAAAGTACTATGAGTAATACATCACTTCACCATACCTGGTAGAAATAGTCGCTATCAAATACGGCATAATTTTAAAGTCTTTGCAAAAAGTTTGAGGGGGTTATGGGAAAGGAACAAAACAATTAACTGAAGTCCAAAATGATGTGTCAATTCTTTTGTGGAAAAGTGGTTGTCATAGTATGAATTTCCCACTGGAATAATGGTTGAATTCGTTCCCGTTAATGATTAATTCATCTGGAATATCCCTACATATCAAACAGTTAAACATTTTAGCATATTGATAAATAAAGCCTCACTAATTCCTACTTTTCATTAAATATAGCAAGGAGCCCATTTATAAAGGGTGAATACACCTATTCTCTTATCCAATCAAACATCTCTCAGAAATGTTAACACACTTTGTTTCTGTGTCTCTTGTGTTTGTGTCTCTTAGTGAAGTCTTTCACATAAACGCAAAGCAGCAGAGCACACGTGGGCAGCACAGCAGAAGCAGCCGAGCTTTTTTCTCATTATGTTGGCAGTGAACACCGTCACTGTTTTGACTCTGCCAAATACATTACAGCACTGCTTTGTGCTGTTGCTAGCTAGCTAATGGTTCCCTACTGGCAAACTGTCTCCAGCAGCTGACTGAATCAGACCCTGCTTGTCCCTCACAGCTGGTCTCTACTTTTGAACTAGACTGTCTACATTTACTACCAATCCTACTCCTACGTACCTATATCATTAACCCCTTAAATTTAAAATCATTTTTCGCTGCAATTTTTTTTCAGCATACTTTACCAGGACAGATTGCACCAAGGAGTTTAAACACAGAGTTTGCACAACTTCTCTGACACAAAGTTCTGTAAGCTTCACAACTCCCATTTGGTTATACTATGTCTAATGTGTTTCATTCGAGTTTGACTATGAGCATTGGCCAAGTATTAGCCAGACTTCCAATGCTTGGAGGTTGTCATTTATTAAAGTCTTTTTTAGAGGGATTTTCTGCAAACACATGAACACATTTCTGCAGAGTGAACAGATGATGATAAGACACTGATACTCTATGTCTTGCTGCTTTTCTGTTGTGCATTTACTTTGCGGGGGCCTTCTTGCCATCATTGAAAAGATGGTTGACGAGAGAAACGGGTGGGTGATGTGTGGAGGGCTCTGGCCTCTGTAATAAGTCTAAATACTGTAGCTGCTAATGCAGTAAGTAGCAGTCTTCTACAGAGAAAGTAACATTATAACTGATGGCTTAGTATCTAATACAATTGAAAGCCCGGTGGGCCTGACACAGATACTGAAGCTCCTGGGGCTTCTGTCAAAGTGTCAGCCTTTGACTTCTTTTGATTGAGCACATGTTAGAAGTCACACAAATAAAGGGTCTAGGATTGTTTATGTGTGGATAAACAACGAACGTTCACTTCAGCCTAAGTCTATGTTCAAGTGAGTGGAACTAGAGGATTATATTTTACAATACAATGAATCATCTTTGACCGCATTCGACACACACACAAACACACAGTGACACAAGCTGGAAAGATAATTGGCCATAATATTGTCAATCCATTGAACCAGCTGCTTTGCATTGACCTGCCACCTTTTCTCTATTCATCCTCGTCAAAGGAATGGTTTAGCTATGCAAGCGCTAAATATTTGTAAAGTTTAGTAGAACTGCGGATGTATTACTTCACATGATAAATATGATACTCTCTTAGTTCCAACAGGATAACTGCATCGATAGCTGATTGCTGGCATGCACCGTATGCCATATATTATGCCATATTTACTCACAGATAGTCAGTGATAGCAGTGTGCAGTTGTGCCAAAACAAAATTACGAGACATAAACTCCAGAGGAGAATGTAAGTTGATACAAATGATACATAAATAGGGGAATTCATAAACAGCTTCTTGAGAGAGTTTGCATTGTGTGCAGTATAGTGTTACAGAAAGAAGAACACTAGGAACAAACAGTTCAGTCAACAAGTGCCAAAAGAATGGCTGTAAATTATTCAGCAACATGTATTGTATGGAAAAGGTTAAACTGGAATTTCTATAAAGAGTGCTCACTCACATTAGATGATAGGTGATGAATGGAAAATGAGGTGACAGCAGCGGTAAGTTTAGTGCACCAGAGGTTCGGTTAAAACAGGAGGCTGTGAAATGTAAAAGCAAGCTGACCACGACCTTGGCTTCAGCAGTTGTGTTATATGCTTATGCATTCATTATATCACTTCCTGACTGCTCTAATGCAATTCATTTGCTACTAGGTGTGATCATGTAAAGTAAAATGTAAAGTTTTGATTTAGAAAAAAAAAAAGATGCAGATGCTTTATAAATGAAGTACTTATTGCAGAAAGTTCAACAAGAGATTATGTGATGTACAAAAAATAGCTCCAGTTTTTAAGTTGTTTTAAAAGGCATACGACAGTAACATCTGTATCTTGCACAATGGATTTGGTTGTTTAGATCAGGATCAGTTTTGTTTCACCAGAGTCTGCCCCAGATTAACCTTCAAAGACTGCTCCATGGTTTCTTGTTTTCTTTAGTGAGAAACATTTGCTCATACTTTGCACATGTCCGAGCTTTTAGCTGCTTTGCTTCTTCATAAACATGATTGTTTCAGAGTAACCATGGATTTGAGATGTGAACTGGTCTGGAGGCTTTGAGGTCTTGATTTAATTGACATGTCAGGGTTCAGTGTTTTTTACCATTTGATACATCCCATACACCCCCTAAACCTGTGTGGGGGCTGAGAAACTTTAATTCAGATATTAAGCGTCTGCCTCCCTCCAAACAACCCCCTTTAACAATCCCACATTGTCATTATTTTATCTACTTTTCCTAATTTCAGACAGATTTCTCTTACTCTTTCCTCTCTTTTCAGCTCTTTGTCTATGCCTTTGTCCTCATAGTCCTCCATCATCCTCCTCCTCCTCCTTCCGTCTATCCTGCTCCATCTTACCTTTCTCTTCCCTTTCCTCTCCTCTGAACCCTCTAACCACATAATAAGCCTCATTTAGTCAGGCTAATTGTCTTAAAAACTCCCATGTGTTTCTTTGCCACAGAGAGAGCTCAAGCTCTCAGTCATGATATGAAACACTTTTCTTTTTGCACGGCATGCAGCACACATTCTAAGCTTTACTTTCACAATATTTGTTTGGCTCAGAGTTCCTCATAGAAACACTTCAATCAAATTAAATGGCAAATTAGATTGTACTTCTTTGTCTTAAATACAATATATTTAGTTTGTTTCCTGTAGATTTTGAATTGCTGAGAGGAGCTTTAATGGGTGACGTTTGCAGAGTCCAGACGTCTGCTACCCTAAGGCCAAATGTCTGGCCACCCGCAGCTCAACAGTCTCTCTATTATTCACACAATCAGGTGATGTAAAGTGTGCTTTGTCCCAATTGTATGATTACAAGTCTTTGATCGATGGTCGATCAGTTTTAAAGCAATACTCAGAAATTTGTTGTGGCTTTATGACTATGTTCTATGGATTAGATAAATAATAATAAAGACAGACATTTCATAAATGTGATAACTGAAGTTGGTCAAGCTGGAGTAACAAACCCTGACAAAAGTTCAATGAACCACCTCACATCTGATCTTTTTCGACTCGTCGTTTTTTTTTTTACAGCAGAAGAAAAAGTCCTCAGAAATGATTTTTTTTAATAACGGGAATTTAGCATTTATATAACTCTCATGTATACTAATCCAATTTCAGATCATTATTATTGGAGTTAGTATTAAAAATCTGAGGAAAATGTGATCATATATGTATAGTATAAGACACATTACATTATTAAAAATGGTATGTGAAAACTGCATTGTACTCTTTTAGTTTTTCAAGGTGAATGCAGTTTTAACCAATTTACATTTAGTCTGGCAGGTAAATCAGTGCTTCTTGATTTAAGATTAACGTTCTTCTTTGCTATCTGCATTGATGTCTTATTTAAGTTAATCATTTTTCCTGTTAAAATGTAGCCATTGTATTCTGTAATGATATCAAAATAAATAAAGTAAACAATTATAATTTCTGCTTGTGAAATTCAGTAAAGATTTGGACAATGTTACAAAAGTATAGATATTTTTTTTTTTTTTTTAAAGATTTGTTTTTGGCTTTTTATGCCTTTATTATAGAGGGAGGACAGTGGATAGAGTCGGAAATCAGGGGGAGAGAGTGGGGAGAGACATGCGGGAAGTGGGCCACAGGCCGGACGCGAACCCGGGCCGCCCGCGCGTGAGGACTGAGCCTCAATACATGGGGTCGCGCGCACTGCCGCTGTGCCACCGGCGACCCCAAAAGTATAGATATTTAAGAACTTCTTCTTGGATGTACTAAAAGATACTTCTTCCAACAATGACAGTAAGTAGCCTATCATTGAAGACACTACTAAAGGAAGTAGGTCTCTCATAGGATACAGTATGAGAGAAAACTCCAGCTGTGCCTTCATCTGCTAAGAGGGAAATAACATAATAACATAATGTCTAGAGAAGAGTTCACAGCTGCAAGAAAGGAGCAGAGTAAACTGTGAATGTGTGTGTGTGTGTGTGTGTGTGTGTGTGTGTGTGTGTGTGTGTGTGTGTGTGTGTGTGTGTGTGTGTGTGTGTGTGTGTGTGTGTGTGTGTGTGTGTGTGTGTGTGTGTGTGTGTGTGTGTGTGGTATTGATGCTGAGGTACGCAGGTTTGTGTCCTTAAAGAACAGGTAAAACTAGTGTATGTGTAAACCTTATCTCTGGTTACAACAATCATTTTACCTCTTCATGGGTAAAGACTTATACATTTAACTATGTGTGTGTGTGTGTGTGTGTGTGTGTGTGTGTGTGTGTGTGTGTGTGTGTGTGTGTGTGTGTGTGTGTACTGCCTAAGTGAGACTCGGGGAGGAACGTAAGTCATGTGAAATGATCCTAAATTGGTGGATTTTGCAAGTAATGATCATATAGCAGGTCTATATTTCCATAAAGATCAGGATTTAAGTGAGGTAGAGTAAGTAAAAAAACAACGCTCTTCATGTTGCAGGAAGAAACCTTTCCTTTCTCATACTTTAAGTCAAGTCTCAAGTGGAAGATAGTTGAGCTATGAATTGGGCCCACAGTGAATTTTAACAGTGATTATATTGAGCTCCAGTTGTACAAACTCATGGTCTGGGGTGTATTTAACATTTGAGCTACAGTATGGAGCCACTCCAGTCTTCTGCCCTCATAAGACTCTGTGTCTTCTCTCTCTGGATAGTATTTTTTCTCCGTCCTTTGCAGTCTGTCATACACACATGTACAAGACAACACAACTGGAATCCAACAAAGCACACACTAATTCAATAAGCAGAGTAAATCTGACCTTCCCCAGTGGAGGCTGATTAAAGGCCCATTGACTCTTGTAAGGAAGGGTCTTCTTATATGAGCTTAAAGACCACTTCAGGTTCTGGTTGATGATAAAAATGATGACAGTTTTGGGACTGACTGCACAATTATCCATGCACAAGTGAATCACAGTGTGGAAAAGAGGAGAAGAGTAATGTAGGAAGTGGTTTTGACTCTCATAAGCAACCTTAGCTGAGCTTAAAGTCAATGACAAGCAGAATGTGTTTCCATTTTTCTCCAGCATACTTTTATGGGTATTTGAATCATCATTTCCTGTACAAATAAAATAATATTCAATATTGGCCACAATAAAACAATTAACCAAAGCAGCACTTCATTGTTGTCAATGTGAAATGAGTAATAAGGGTGGGGTGCTTTGACCAGCAAAAAGGCCCTACGGGATAAACAACAGAACCAGAAAACAGTGTCGAGTTTTGGAGAAGCCCTGAGATGAAGGGGACACGCACATCTTCAAAACAGAATAAAGACATAAATTCGCTTTGTTTGATGCAAGTCAGGGAGCTCCACCACAGCTTCGCCTTCTGCTGTGTTAAAACAAAACCACACATTAAGTCTCTGAAGTATTTGGTTCAGAATAAAGAGACAATGAGCAGGACCGACAAAGAACTTAAAAAAGAAAAAGAGAAGTTCTAATAAATGCACTTCATTTAGATTTTTTGATTTGGAGATTATTTTAAAGATGAACTAACATTTTATTCTGACTGTAGATGAATTTTCTGGCATTTAAAGGAGCATTTACCAATCTTCCTTAACAAGCAGTTTTCTACATTGCCATGAGCCCCCTTTCTCACAAACGGAAAAGTTTCCAGAATTGTCCGGATGGCTTGCATTGTTTATGACAAATATCCAAATCTGTTCAACACTGACATAAAGTCGACGTTTCCTGCTAATATCCTAGTTACATGTCTGCATGAAGTTAAGGTGAGCTGATGTGTGAGGGCAGCAGGTAGAATTTGGCTCAGGGTCGACGACGATCACGATGAGCAGATTTATTCACCTTTGTTTTCCTGCTCAACTCACTTGCTAGTAAAGTGATTTTTTAAATTATAATTTTATTGCATGAATGTTCTTATTGCAAAATTCAGGAAATGTTTAAAATTGGAAACTTTCCATAGGAATTAACTGGAATTTATGGGAATAAACGGGAAAAATCGTGAACTAAAATTAAGGATGGCTCTAAACAGGAAACTTATATATGTCATGGTTTGGTTTGGTTTTGTCTGTGTTTCTTGTTTTAGTTTTCATTCTGTCCTTAGTGTTGTTTCCTCGTGTGGTTTGTTTCCCTTGTGTGCTTTAATGTTTCATAGTCTTGTGTTTACTTTAGTCTTGAGTGTGTGTCTCTGTGTTCTCCTATGTTACCTGTTTGTTTAGTTCCTGTCTTGTGTTTTAAGTGTAGTCTTTAGTGTTTCCCGTTTTATTTTGTAGATCTGGTTTTGGTGGTGGTGTTAGGTTTTACTTTGTACATGTCCTCAGTGTTCTGGTCTTGTGTTCTTTGTTCCTTGTGTTTTCCCGCCTTTGTGATTACCCTGATGTTCCTCACCTGTCTCGTTAGTCTCACCTGTGTCCAATTACCCCTGTCTATTTAGTCTCTGTGTTTTTCCTCAGTCTCTTGTCGGTTCATTGTATTGTCATGTATTGTCAATGTCTCGTGGTCTGTCATCTCCCTGCTCCCTGTGTTTTCTCCGTCGTGGTTTTTGGATTTTGGTTTTTCAAAGTAAGTTTTTGTTTGCCTTTTTGTTAATAAATTTTAGTTCTCTGCATTTGGGTCCTCCTCCCTGTTTCCTACCCCGGATCGTGACAATATATAGTTGGGGAAAATGTATTTTAGCATAATCTTGACTAATACAACCAGATTTCATGCCAGTATACTTGAATATCTATGCTATTCCTTAATCACATGCGCATAGCACTGAAAGGCTATTAATGCCAGTATGTGTTGTATCAAGTGTATATAATAATAATAAATAAATTCAGCAAGAAGTACATCACCTAAGTAATAAAACGATAGGGCAAGAAAAGGAATGATCTGAAACAACAGATAAAGAGAGAGAGAGAGAGAGAGACGTTGAGAGAGACATAAAAGTTGTTTTCTCTGCAACTGAGGATTACAACAAGATTGTAGGCATTGTCGAAAACAAGAACATTTTCAACAATGCCAAGGAAGTAATTAAAGCATGTGAATCAATGAGCTTGGCTCTGTGAACACATTTATTGTCATCACACACACATGGAAAGATAATGGCTTTCCTCCAGTTTAAGTAATGCTGCAATTTGAACTCACCAGGGAGTTTAAAGTCAACACAGACGACACAGCTCATTAAACACTCACATTCAAATGCTGACATGCACATACTCTCACACAATAATGTACCCTTTGTTTCCAGTGTCGAGGGTCTTGGTTACAAGTCTTCGATAAGTCAAGGACTTTTGGATGAAGTCAGATGGAACAAGGAGTCTAAAGAGCAAGAGTGTGCCAATTAAGTTTTGAAGCAGTTTCTGGTCAATGTTTGCATTTTAAACATTGCAGCATGATGACACTGGTTATCACACAGTCTACGTAATTATAACATGAGGAAATGAGACAGGCTATGCAGAGTAAGGTCAATCAAATTTCAATTACTGGTAAATCTATTCATTATTTAGAATAAAAAACCTCTTTTTGAACATCCTTTTTGTTCACAACACGTTGAATAAGACTTCTACTTGTACACCATTCAAATATACATAAACAACGTATAAATGAATAAAACCAAATGTTTAGTTAGAGAGGTATATAGAACGGATGAGATTGTCTGACAGTTTCCTCTCAGGGAGGTTAAGAGGGATGGCCGCGGGGCAGACTTTTGGGAACCGACCTGAGACTTCTTGCTTCCATGTTCCCAAAGTCAGACAAGCCTAATCTGGCCCTGCCACTGCACACAGGAGACTCATTGAAAATCATAGTCTTTCCTTAAAAGGTTCCTCTGAATGCATGCAGCAGAAAGTATCTATGGGTACAGCTGTGACATATAATCTCAATGACAGTGAATCATTGAGAAAGTTACAAATATGTAAGTTCCTGTTTGAGGGTCTAATTAAGCATCAGCTATTTTGAATGATTATTAACTATTATTGTATTTAACTGAATGCAAACACACACATAGATGTATCATTCATTACCCCATCTCTCTCTTTCCCCTCTGTCCTACACACACACAAACACACATGCACACTCTTAGGGTAGACATCGCGCTGGCTGTTGATTTAGTGTTGCCAGGGGAAACTGGGATTCAGGGGTTCTGTGCTCCAGATGTTCCATGAACAATGAGGGGACTTCCTGGTTCCTAAAGGAGCGAGTGTACACGTCAAACTCTGTATGTACGCATGTTTGTGCGTGTCTTCTCTATTTCTCAAATGCTCCTCAGCTGCAATTCCCCCAGCGTGTTTGCAACATCAGAAAAGACTTTTTTCCAAACCAATCACCTACGGCCAAACGTTTTCTTTACTCTCTCTGTCTTGATCTCCACACAAGCAGGAAACTACGCAACATATCACACACGCGCGCGCACACACACACACACACACACACACACACAGGAAAGGGGGCAGCCTGAAAAAGGAAAAGAAATCATCAGATCGAAGGCTACAGAATCAAAAACAGAGAGAGAGAGAGAGAGAGAGAGAGACATCAGTGTGCATCAAAGTCAGTTCAGCCGGTGCTCTCAGTCAGGCTACTGTAACGATCTTGTCACACACACACACAGAACAAGATCCTGCTGAGCATTTATTATAAAACACTATGGCGTGCTTCTCTAAGTCAGTGGGTTCAAGGCACGAGTTTGGCCTGTTAAAATATCACCTTTACTACATTTTTCCTTCATCCGACTATAAAACAGAGAAATGATGGGGAGCATGCTTTGAATAAAAGCTGTTAGGTGCACTTAAATAGAAACATTGCTCGTTTTAGGCATGTGGACGTCAAGAAATAAGATACAGCTGTTTTCAGATTATTCTTTATGTTTATGCGTTAGCCATATGTTTTCCCTCAACAATACAGCAGATTACCATTCCTCAGCTCAAGACAGGGACACATTGTTCATAAAGCAGTGCTTATTGACACACTGATTAATACATTAATGATGGTGCGTTTAAGCATCTTTAAAGGGGCTATATGTACGTTTCAAAAATATAAAGTATAACATCAAAAGCTGTATAAAACAACAACAGAGTGAGGTGATTTACTTACAGAGAAACCTTTACAGTTTCCCAGCCAGTCACTTTAGCCAGCAGTATTCTAACCTGTGATCTGTGTATTCAACAGTATTAAGGAACCATACAGCTGGAGACAGTACACCAGTCCATTGGGCTCACTCTACATTATTGGGACACCACTGGATAGTGGCCAAGAACAGCCACAGGAGAGTATGTTCATACCCGTGTCTTCCTGTTTCCAAAGATTAGGTTGCTACTACAGGCTCAGAGGGGCTTATGTCAGGCTCTTCTATCTATCACCCACAGTAAGAGTCATAGAGATAGTCACTGTCACCAGTGATTAGGGCCAGTGAATACATCGCTGACAACGTTCTTGAAATGTTTCAAATAGTCATTCCCCCCCCCCCCCCCCCCCTCTTTCTCTTTTCATGTGTCATTTTCCAAAGTGTCCTACAAGGACAAGCTCATACTCAAGGCAGCATTGTGTGTGAGACTTACACAGGAAATAAACATAAAAACATGTGTAGTCTCCATTTGGACTTATTTCAGAGTTTGAAAGATAATCCTGCTGCATCCCGACCACAGGGACAGAGACTGCCAGTGAAGATCTGTGTGTCTGCTCTCTGTGATCGCTCCACAGAGGGCCTGCTCCTCTACACTTTATACTCTGTCTGGAATATTCTGTGTGAATAAGTGATCACAAATGCATACGCAAGACTTACATTTGAAAGGGTCAAAGGAAGTACAGGCAACAGGCCACCTGCCAGGTATTTCTGCCTGTTGTACCTTTGACTTATCATAGGGACAGCTCCAGGTCATCAGCTGAAAGCTCCTATTCATTGATTTTCCATAAAGACTTAAACTATGTGGTTTTTTTTTTTTTACTGTTTACTACTGCTCACTTTTTTAAAGGATTGAGATGCGAGTTGACAACCAGTAACAAACAGCACGTGCTTGTCTGACCTCAGCCCTTTGTTTAATTATTAGCAATGTCTGAATTTGTTGTGATTTTGCGATAACGGATGACATTTTTCTTTTGGCAAACTCTTACTGAAATGTTTTTGTTTCATATGCACTGTCCCTGTAAAACAAATTAAATTACAGCTGTCCAATGACAAAATAATTATAGCAATCATGAAAGATAAAGTTAAAAACAGCCTGATGCAGATTCAGCCTTGTTTTTATTTCTAAAGTCGAAATTTAGGTCTTTATCTTTAATTATTTAGGAGTCGGCAAAATGGATCCAAGCAAAAAAGCTCCTCACTGGAGATTTAACAATGTTTGTTTTAAAGAATCATTGAAATGTCTTCTTTGACTCTTCTATGATTTTTTTTCCCACGTTAGACTTGATCATAATTTTACTTTAAGTCTTACCTCATTGTGGTGGTTATGTTGCCCTGTCTTCTTCTTTGTTGCCATAGTTGCAGTTGATCTTTTAAACTAGAAGTACCAAATGCAGGCCCGGTTGTAGACTGCCTAGTTTTAGCATTGTTGACTGGTCACTTAAGGCTGGTTCACACGGCAGGATTTTAAAATTGTCGGCTGATTTCCCAAACTTTAGAGACCACAGACATGGCGATAAATAATCAGAGGTTTCACAGTTTTGGTCGTACAGTGTGTGGTGTGCGGCCACACGGCAACATCAACACACCACACACAAACCAATTTCGCTCGCGAACATCCAATCAGACAACTTGATACCAGAATCAACAAATGGACGAAGAGGATGTAATAGGGATCGTTTGTGCTTTATTTTTATCCTAAAAAACACGTTTTAAAAAGAGGCGTCGGTCAAAGGAGTGGAGACTACGGGAGCATGAACTGTACTTGCTACATGTTGATATGGAGGTGAGTTTTGCTCCCGGTGTTTCCAGGCCACTACGTCACCTCGCTTTCTGATTGGCTGCGCGTCACAGTCAACAGGCTCGTGCTCGTTTCCCCTCGGGGGATACCACACATGATGAGAAATCGGGCCAAAAGAATCCAACATGTTGAATATCCCCGATTTGAGATCAGAGCGGTCCCGACATCCTTCCAATCAGACGAGAGCAGTCTGAACACACCACACACGGCAGGATTATTTAATAAGAATATCTTGTGATGATCGGGGCGTCCTTAAGATTTTCGGAAGGGGAGAATTGGGGGCAAAATCAGCCTAATAATCCTGCCGTGTGAACCAGGCTTTACTATAAGACGTCAAGACTTATTACTGGGGTACTCTATGGGTGTTCTTTAGGACTGTGAGCTGTAACAAGCACAGTTTTAAGTTATATAATAACACATAAGCCCATAATGGTAAGCCCACCACCCTACCATAATACATGCTCACTTGGTGGTTTTCTTATTTTGTAATGAAACAGAAATTCTGAGTCCAGAAATGATGATGTCTGGTGGAAATAAACAATACAAGACGGTTTATCGGCTTAAAAAGCCAAGGCTGCTTTACTTTGTTACGATGTTCGTATTGTGTTGCCAGCCTAGTAAAAGTGCTTCATCACACCCATCCCAATCTAACCTAATGTTTGTGTCTTAGCTGACTGTCGAAAAATGTTTTAATAGGGCAAATAATGATTTCAGTATTGCGCTCAAATCTCTGCCACTGCATGGAAAACTGAGTCCAACTGGATGAGAGGTGAACATCTTTCTGCACTTAGTACAGTGTGTTCTCTAACAGAGAAACAGATTGCATCATAGCTCTGTAAAACTTTATCGTATCGATATTAACAGCAGAGAATGTGATAAGGTTTGATCAAATGTGCTCAAAAGTAGTTAAAGATGCAAAGTTCCTTACAGAAAGGCTTTCTGACTCTGCAGTCAGTCCACCCCTCCCTCCTTAAAATGATTTAACACAGTTGAGCAAGAGAGACCTTCAGATCCCAGTGACACTCTGCTGGGAATCAAACCACTGAGCACAAATCAAGCTGCTTTCTAATCTCTTCACTTCATTTGAAACATCACTTTGTCTGAGCTCATCTATGAGCTCTTAATTCCCCTCAGAATTACGGCAACTTCAATGTGCAGCGTTATCTTTTTTTTTTTTCCTTTTAAATCATTTCCTCCTGACTGTGTGATGTTAATTCACGTAAGACCAGCAGAGACTTGCTCACAAGGTTGTGTCGTAAAAGCACATTAAAAGTACAGCAATAGAGGAGGGAAATTGTGGGAGAATTGGAAAGAAATGAGCTTGGAACCCTTTTTAGTGCATGTATTTAATCAGGGCATTATACTGTCAGAAAAAAAGGAAAGAAGAATACCCGTTTGAGAACAGAAGCTACAAAGCTTTTCTACTCTGTCCGCGTAACGCAGGGACCAGAACTTCTTGGCAGTTTTTCAACCTCATATACAGACTTACAGAGTGCTGACTGACACATAAATCACAACAAATGTCAAGTCCTACAAGGTTTTCATCCATCCTCCTACATGTACCGTCTTGGAACATGATCAGAAGTAGTGCTTGCATGTAGGAGAAACAGTCAGACAGAGCTTCCTTTGCTTCTGTAAGGTTATGCCTTCTCCTCTCTCTACAGGACAATATGAACTTCTCTGCATTTCTCAGTCGGTAAAGCCTACGATAACAACCAACTGTGCTCTAGAACAAGTTGATAATGTCATCCTTTTAGCAGTCCAGGATCATCAGACAAAGTAGAAATACTTCTTTTTTTCTTCCTTTTCTAACCTGAAAGGATCTCAGATTTTTTTGTAGTTATAGTGTATGAAGGGCAAGATTTGTATTTGTTTTTACACCGAAAATAAGTGCATTAGACGTGTTTTCTCAAAAACTCAGTTACATCAAAAACCCTCCATTCTCTGAACAATTGACTGAAAGAGATCAAGGCACTCAATCTGTTTGGGAAAATCCCATCTGCTCTCTCTCACCTATCTGACTCCAAAAAAGTGTCGGTCTTACTTGGTTACTAAACTGCAGGTTTCATTAATACTTTATTTCATTGATGGAAACATAAATTGGTTTGTTAAGCAGTTGGACTTGTTAAGATTTGTGTCTCCCAAAACTTTATCCATAGCCTTCTGAAAATATTCTGGTCAGGCTGCCCCTAAAATCCTCTCAAGTTTATACTTGAACAACGGGAGAATTTTACTGCAAAAATAGTAGAAAAAAGTAGAGTAAGACGTTATGATGACAGCTTATGCCTTTAAAAAAATTAATTAAAAAAAAATAAATCCTAAGTTTAACTGGACATTTTCACAGCACTGAGTGATTGTAAAGACCATAAAGCAGCTTCTCTACCTGCACGAAGATTGTGCCATGCTTGCCCATCAGAAGCAGGATATAAACATCATGTATAAAAACAGTATGCTCATCGATTTGTGAACTTGAGCAGTTTTAAGTGTGAGATGGCTGAATCTCATGCTGTCTTGTATTCATCCTAAACTCAGTCAGAAGCATTTCTTGTTGTAAAGGTCTGAGAAACTAAAATTGACTTGAAAGCACCTTTCACAGAATGTTGTATTCTTTCTTGGTAGAATTTAACAACCCCAAGTCCGACAAGAAGAAAATGCACAGACTTGCATTTTTTTTTCTTACAGAGCACAAAACTTCCCAGTGAAGCTGTCCAAGGGAAAACCAGGCCCTCTGACACACTTAAGCTTTCAGATTGCTGTCCAGCTTTGGTGTAATTTTAAACCAAAACATTTTCGCAGCCAACACGGGAGGAGTGTGTGTGTGTGTGTGTGTGTGTGTGTGTGTGTGTGTGTGTGTGTGTGTGTGTGTGTGTGTGTGTGTGTGTGTGTGTGTGTGTGTGTGTGTGTGTGTGTGTGTGTGTGTGTGTGTGTGTGTGTGTGTGTGTGTGTGTGTGTGTGTGTGTGTGTGTGTGTGTGTGTGTGTGTGTGGTATTGATGCTGAGGTACGCAGGTTTGTGTCCTTAAAGAACAGGTAAAACTAGTGTATGTGTAAACCTTATCTCTGGTTACAACAATCATTTTACCTCTTCATGGGTAAAGACTTATACATTTAACTAACAGAAACACAACGAAGTTTGGGTTCCATTTAACACAGGTATTTTCAGATTGGATCCAGATGTCCTTGGACAGATGTAAAGAGTAGATTGTTATTTTTGTGATTCAGATTTCATAATAGCTCAGATTTAGATTTTAAATGCTGAAGAAAAAACCTTGGCAACTAGTTCATCTTTGAGTGTTTGAACTGAAATTGAAAGTTTTATTTGAACATAAAATTGTGATTTGGTAACTTAGCCAGAAGTACAACTATAAGTAACCACAACTCCACACTGAAACTTATATTTTTCAGTTCTTCACGGGATACTTAAACATGCACCACCCATCCATCCCTTTTTCTACCCCCCCCCCCCCCACCTTTAATACAGACCAGAGATTTTGGCCTGCAATCTGCCTTCGTGGGAGAAACGTCATGCAAAAGTCAGAGTTCAGCAGGCCCAGGGTTTTGCACAGATTCCCATGATGCAATATCACTATCAACCACACATGTCAAAAAAAAAAATCAAAGGCCGGTAAGTGATACTGAATGACGTAGCCTACACCAGATGAGTATGCAAGAAGAGGAGGGATGCAAAGTTTGTAGAGTGATGGCATGCAAGAGAGAGCAGAAGCAGAAACAGGTATCACTACTGCTATACTTCATCATTATTATTTACTGAAGCTTACTTGACTTGGAGTTTCAAACAATTTCCTTTCAAAAAATGAAATCAAAGTTGAAACATAAAAGTGAAAATGTGATTTAACAATGTAACGAGTGATGAGTTAGAACAACTGTGATGCATTCAAACCACAATAATTTAGTTTTTTCTTGTTCAATAACAAATACATTAACAATAAGTGGTGCTTAATATTCTTCAGACTACATTCCCTCTTTTCATGTTCTTAGCCCATAGTCAGCACTGAAACTAGAGACAACGGGTAAACAGGTAGACTTTCTCTGTCCAAAGGCATCCAAATGCACCAATCATTTGTATGAATAAAAATCACTATGCTGTTATGTATGTGTAATGCATTTTCACTGCTGCCATAAGTTCTTTACAAAAAATACAACCACAATGTAAACAACCACGTCTTCCAGTTATTGGGAGATGGTAAACCTTTGTTTATACAGGGACCAGTCTAGACTAGCTGTTTCACCTGCTTAATTCTCCGTGAAGAGCTAAGCCAGCTAGTGGCTGTAGCATCTTATTGACTGAACTTTAAAAAAAAGCATCAATCTGGTAATTTAGTTGGAGGAGTAATTAACCTAAATTCAAATCTTTAACTTTATTTTTATATCCCTACCTCGTATCTCCTATTGGACACTTTCGGCTTGTGTGTATTTTTTCTTGGGCATATGGTGTGTCTGTGTACAAATCTGTAAAGCTGTTTACATGTCTAGGCTTTTTCGTAATTCACTGCATGGAAGTACAGTACAATGCTCAAATTATTTTTTTTTCCAGAGGCTTTGCTTATGCAAACAAACAAAGCCATCAAAGATTATGTGAGCACACAAAAACATCTGCAATGTAAATACATAGGCTAAACTGAGTCATAGCCTCTTAAGTAGTTGACTTTCAGTCTGATGTTAATGTCAGAAAGCTTTCCAAACATCAGCTTGTCCAGGGTCTGCAGTCCCCCCTAAACACACTCAACCTCTACCGAGGCCCATTTATCTGGGAGCACATGTGTGAAAGTGTGTGGACGTGCTTGTGAAGTGTGAGTCCACTTGTGAGAAAGCTAAGCAGGCGAGTGTGTTTGGGAAGGGCTGTTTTTTTTTTTTTTTTTTTGTTTTGGGGGGGTGCTGTGTTTAAATGATTTCTTGGGTTTAGCCCTAACACCAGCAGACGTCATGACACCATAATCACCCTCACACACGCGCGCACACACACACACACACACACAAGCGCACACACCCCTCAAGACTATGACGTAAACCTTCAAGAGAAAAAAGGGTTCAGTTGTAGGTGGAGACGTCACATCCCAGACAAGAGCAGGATAAAGATCAAGATTTAGGACTGCTGTCTAGAACTGAGAAGATCAAGGCAAATGCATCCCCAAAATATAGTATAGTATATCCTGCAGCATATTGTATTGTTTCATATCGTATGTATGGTTAGACACTTTCAGATATGGCAATCCAGTCAGTGTCAACACTATCAAGCAAACTGATGTTTATTGAAAAGAAAGAGTACATTCTAGACGGCTGTGTCCATTGTTAAGGCAAGGCAAACTTTAGTGCCTGAGTTACGCGTCATTTCCTTTTATTTCTTAAAAAAAAAAATATAAAATATATTTAATCAGGAGAAACCTCATTGAGATTAAGAATCTCATTACAAACTATCAAATAAAAAGTATTAAATAAAGGATCTCATTTACAAGAGTGTCCTGGCCAAGATGTTCTGTAATAAGTTACACATGAACCAAAAGTGCCTTTAAAAAGCTACACATCAAAAATCTCAAGATTATTGCCTTGTGAAGGCCTTTTCAATCACAAATGTAATCCAGTTTTTGTTGTTGTTTGGTGGTGGTGGTGGTGGGGGTGCACCATTAGTTCAGGGCAGCAACTAATCCAGGAGTGTCACCGCAGGACACCATTACAACAACTGAATAAATCCACGTCCGCTTCAGCTGTACTTTTAAATCAACCTGAATTAACATTGTGAGAAAAAAACACAGCACGTCCATTCATTTCAATGGGACCACTGCAGTGCCACAGCAGGATTGTGATCCAAGGGAGGTCCCTCAGAAAGATCTGGATTAGCTTTTGAAAATGCATTGCAACCTAATCAATATAGGTGCTGAAATGGCTTATTTTATATGCGCAAGCATACATTCCTGGTCTATTATCTCAAACAATGTAATTCCCTTTCCTTCATGAGATGATCAATAACATGTGACTAAGTATTGCACATAATATAAAACCACCATAATGAAATCACAAATCTTTATCGTTACGTTCCCTAAGACAGCTTTGTTTGGACATAGAAGAGGACCCAGAGACACGTTTTTCAAAATTGATGACAAAGCAAAAAGACAAACAAAGATGGGAGTCTAAATGAGTTGGGTGAAAGATGTGAGAAGAGACGGAATAATAAAGACAAAGCAGGAGACGTGAAAAAAAACACACTTCCCCCTCTCTTTGGGTGGGCCAGGGAGACACTGAGATTTAAATCACAGCTGTTTGACGGGTGTTATACACAGCCACTCTTAAAGGCTTCAGCTTCAAGGATGTTTGGATGACCGGCAGCAGTCATAAGGTATTCAGTTATGTACTTTTTTGGTTTTGTAAATCCCCCCCTCCCCCCAAGTTATGTTCGGCAAAATCCCAATAATGTAAATGTCTGTAAGGATACACCCTCCTCTTTCGTCGGCATTCTTACATCACAACATACTCCGAACATTTTCACCATACTTCTTGACGGTTGGAGTGAAATGAAACACCTCTTGGTTGCAGGTCACAGAGATGCTGACAGATTGCACTGAATGAGAGTCGTCCCTTTAGCCCTGACAATGCAGCCTTTCTCTTGCGTTGAAGTCTTTACAATGCTATCTCTCATTGAAGTTAAACCTACAGTATATGTTATGCCATAGGTTGAATATCAGCAATAGGAGAAACTTTAGGTTATAGAAGGCGAACTTAAGGAAAGAGAGATCTTGTTCAGCAAGTTATTTTATCTTGACACACTTTTTGTGACATCGCAAGTAGCTGGAAAAGTGAGCTGATGTCAGTAAAAGAAAAAAGAAAAAAAGGGATTAAACCCTCTGCGCTCCACCCAAAGGAATGGCCCATTTACACAGAAATGTCTCAGATACAGTTTCTCTTTCTCTAACTCTCTTTCTAACTCACTTACAGACTGAGGCACAGAGCTCAAAAACACACACACTCCCCAGGTAATACCTCTGACTCTTCCAATATAGTGTGAGGTAATGCTTCTAGGAAAGGATGGAGATACTGAAAATGCAGAGAGATGATGATGTCTGGGGTGTGAGAGAGCTAGAAGGAGAGACCCTAGAGAAAAAGTGTGCCGCAGCTGTTTGGTTTGCATGTGTTGTTGTGTTTGTTGCCAGAACACCAAGGAGCTCCCCCTCATGAATTCATCATCAGGACTGTTTCAACTCAGACACTCCCAAGAAAACAAAGAAAGAACCTAATATTTGCTACTTCTGATGTCCTCATGTGCCATTTCTTCCGTGTTTTCATTCTGACTGTTTTCTGTTGAAATAAGCCGTTGTAGTTGCAGGGGTTGTAGTCATGGTATTATTTAAACAGAACATCAGCTCCCATTCCATTTAGTCCAGTTTAAATCTAATCCCACACACTTCTTAAACCCAAGATAGAAAAGGAGCTTCTGCTTTTTGATCCAGCAGAAACCTGAGCTGTCTATTAGCCCTGATCTGGCCCAGATCTATTAAGGAAAATGTCAGAAAGCAGAGCAACAGGGATTATTGAAGCAAGTCAGGAATGAAGGAATGCTTCTACACAGCAGGTTTACTCCAGGTAAAAGGTACGGTGTGGTAAGGAGAAGAGAAAAAAAACTGGTGAAGACACAACAATAGAGTTGGTTAGATTAAAATAGAGTACAAACTAGCCAAGTAAAATCGCAATGTACATTTTGAATGTACATTTTATTAAATAAGTGTAACACAAGGGACACTTCCATTGTGTTCCCTCAACGTCTTCCACATTGTCGACTGTGAGGTTTCTGGTCACAGGTGTCTTCTACATGGTTAAGTTTTCACGTTTAGACTAAATAAAGGCGAACATTTTCCTCCCTGTGTGTCCCTGAAACCCTTAAAATAAACCCAAACATGACTGCACCCTGCTCCCACCTTTTAAACATGGCTGTGGTGTTTACACAGTGAGGCGATGCATTCTGAGTCGGCTGTGACATCATGGTCTAAGACAGCTGCTGGTACAATAATGGAGGAAAACCCAAGCATACGCAGACACACACATGTCAGGGAGAAAGAGAAATGTTTTCTGAGGGTGGGAAATATCCTTATAATAGGGTATAAGTGGTGGGAAAAGGCTGCATAATATGTCGAATTGTTCCTCATGGGGGCTGTCGGGAGGTCTCATGAGGCTTCAAGCTACTGTGAGAGGTTGGTTTTTTCCTCTCAGAAATTTCTATTTTTATGCAAACTTCTAGTTTAAATGCTTAATGTATTGTCAATGGACTTAATCGACTGTAGTGACCAAACGTATTTCCATGCAAAAGCACGCACAATAGCCCTTTAACACAAGAAGTCAGCCAATAGCACTGCAATGAAACTGCCATCATGCAACTTTGTTATCTTGCAAAAAAAAAAAAAAATATATATATATATATATCATAAAAACCCAGGACGGTTTCACATAGGCATCAGAGGGCATAAATTTACATTGCGCTATGCAATGCATTGTAGAAGCAAAAGAGCGGGGACGTGTTTTAAAAGAGCACAAGTATCCCAAACACTTTCTTTCCTGGCAGCGCTGCTGTTTAAGCAGATACTGTCTTGCTGTCATTAACTGATGTTATACCCTTATCATCAATGCTTATCAACAGATCAGATGCAATGGTCTCTAAACCTGTATTTATAACTTCCTGTGAGGACCCCCTGGCCAAAGAGGTACCTCTCATCTATTTGCTGATCTTGTCCTGTACATTTAGTTATTTAATTAAAAATCAAAGTTTCTTTTAAAAGCTGAATGAAATATTTATCAATAAAAAAAACCTCAAAAAAAGTCTGCTGTAGCGCTTATCTCTAGTAATCTATAAGCTTCTACTATACTCAAAGTGCTTTTCTACACCACAGGTCTCACCTAACACCCATTCACACACTGATGGCAAAGGCTGCTGTGCAAAGTGTTATTAGTATTATCTAATCCCATTCACACACATTAGGCCTAGGTATCTTGGCGAAGCACACGTCGACATGTGAATGAAGGAGCCGGGGATCGCGCCTCCGACCTTCC
Source organism: Symphodus melops (assembly GCF_947650265.1). Taxonomy (NCBI): domain Eukaryota; kingdom Metazoa; phylum Chordata; class Actinopteri; order Labriformes; family Labridae; genus Symphodus; species Symphodus melops. The sequence continues at coordinate 12,410,445 of NC_136695.1, read as the reverse complement.
TGTTGAGAGACAACCAACTCTCCCACTGAGCCATAGCCGTCCCTTTGGGATGCAAACTAATAACATGATCGATTTGACTCGTGTTTGCATGTAACCAATTTGTCACAGGGATGCTGTTAGACATTAGGTTTTGATTTGAGTCACAAATCCACCCTGCACGAGGACACAAAGGTTTTACAAGGTTCCTTCTTGTAAACAGAAGAATAAAAGTCCAGGCACTGCAGTCCTAGAGTGAAACAGGGTATCTATCGCACGTCAAAGTGTATTGTGATAAGTTGCAGATTTCACATAAACTCCATGCAGTAAACACCAATATTAAGATGATGCAGATGTTGATTGTGCTGTCAAATCTGCACCGGAGTTGTGTGGAGTTCCAACACTGTGAGCTACTTTTTTAAAAAAAGTATTCCGAAAAACATGTTTCATGCAGTGCTACACACATGACTTTTGGTTTCTTTAACACAGAAGCAAGAAGGAAAGTTCATTTTGTCATAGGCCTACATATGGCAACACAGTCAGAGTTGTTATGAGTCACAACTTAATGGCAAGTTTTTGTTATATTTAAAGAAGTTCATTGCAGTTAGTTTTGTGTTTCTTAGTTCTGTGATTTGTTTCCACAGATAATGCATTCACACATAAGGTGGTATTTTTAGTCCTTTATGACAAACATTGGGTTTCTTTGTGGTTGAATAACTAAAAATGCAGATGAGCATGAGGCTGTTCCTGTAAAGTCTTCTGTAAAAAAAAGTCTATTTTAAGTTTCATTGTGGCTGTAAATTCAGACATAACCATACTTGGTATCACTGTCCTCTGAATGTGTTTCTGTGAGCTTTCTCTTTCTTCCTTTTACTTATTTTCCTTGAAACACTATCACAGTATTATCACTGTCTGGCAGCAATCTCCTCATCCAGTGAGAATGGAGCTGTGTCTCAGACGGTTGCCATGGCAACACTTAAAAACACACACTGTGCAGCTGTGGCTGAAAACAGATATGTGTGCAGATTGCCCCCTCTGGTGGGGAGAGGTGAGTCTGAAGCCAAATCAAATGTAGCTTGTTCAGATTAAGGACTCACTGACAGATTCTCTGAGGCTTTTGTTTCTGTTGCGTTCACGAAATATGAACATTTCTTGAATTTATTTCTGATCCTATAGGCAACATGAGGCTCTGCAGGTAGACTTGCTTCTTATCTCAAAGGTGATTTTTTTTCTATCATTACAATGTTTATGGGTATTCAAATTGAATGGTTCCCAATGATTATACTGCATATCATATGGCTCCTAATTTACTGTTTTACATATGTTCATGGCAGGAGAGGATCTGTCTTTAGGGGGACTGACATTGATTTCCACAGTTTTGTTTCACAGAATATGCAAGTAAAGTGGACATTTCTCAAAAATGCTGTGTATTTTTACGACTTATTAATTCAAAACTTATTTAAAGGTTTAACTGTTTAAAATATTTCAAGAAAACAACGTCTGTGATGCCTGTTGCAGACAGTCGTAGCCTATGTTTAAAAGGTGAAGGGACTAGAAAGCTTTAGTGTTGACTTTAACAGGGCATTATTATGCATTTTAATTATGTATTTGGTTGGCAGCACAGACTGTTTAAAGAAATGACAGCAGAATAGGCCACCTTAAGTGAAGCCCAATCATTTAGAGCTCCCCCTGCTGACTGGCTGCTGTAAATACCTGGTGCGTGGCCACTTCTAAATTAACAGATTAGACATGGGTAAAACTATAAAATCAACATTCACATCAGATACATTGTTTTCTCAAACATAATTTCATCATGATGGTTATAATCATGCCAGTTGTCTTCAAGTCACCTTTGTGCCATTTAGTTTCTTTTCAATTATCCATAAACGGTATAAAATGTTGACGTGACAGCTTTTTTTTTGACAAATGGGGCTCCCTTGGCACTGGGTGCACGAGATGGAAGAGTGCAACAGAAACAATCACAACTAATCAACACAAAAACAAGAGTCATTGAACTGCCATAACCAGGAGTGTCTGTTTCAAACAACTGTGGAGTAAATGTGTACATCTTTAACAGAAGCGATCATGACATTAAAACGGTGGCTCTTCCAGCCAATCCCTACAGCGCAGACTCTGGTTGCAAACTGGCAAAGAGTTTAGCTTCATACTGTTCAAAGGTAGAAGGTTTATGCACACTGTCCACATAATATAAGATAAACTTTTATTTATCTCACAGAGAACAGAGAGACTGTGCTATAGTGGCAACTAGCAAGGTCAGCAAAGGAAAAAAAAAAAGGGCACACAGTGCGCAATTTAAAATAAAATAAAAAATGGTGAGCAAAAACAGAGCTGTTGTATCCAGTCTGTAGTTGACAGTATTTACAAAAGTAATGGTAGAGTAATGGTAGAGCATCATCATAGATCTGTTGATTTTGCTTGTCAGGGTTTAGTATTATATAATGTGAGTAACCCTTGAAACACATCCACACTGAGCCCGTTCAACACCCTGTTCACCCCCAGTGCACTTACCTCTCTGTCGTCTTCCCAACGAGGCTGGTGTTTCTGCTCAATCCTCAATCCAGAGCTGCTTCCTCTGTATCACAAGGGTCCCCAAAACCCAACCTCAGTTGCTCCATTCTCAGGAAACTTTTCGGAATCAATCAGAACACACAGATTTTCTCCTTGAATAATGTCCATGGTCTCAAAACTTCTGTCGACTGCTGCAGACAGCTCAAACCGCACCAGCTTCATCACGGTCTTTTAATTTGCTCCTTTTCCAGGTCACCACACCTTCTGTCTTTTATCATTTTCATAGTGTTCACCTGCAGTCGAATTAGCCTGCTCGATTCTGCTTGCGTTTTATTTATTCTTGAGATAGATATTTGGGTCCGTCTGTTGACATTGTGGGTTTAATTCAACATTTTCCTGGTAGTCCTCTATTCCCTTCTGGGCAGCTGGTGCACATGCCTCATCATCTGGGTCTTCCTGCAGTTTATGTTTCTTTCCACCACCAGTCATTCTCAACTTTTAACAGCAGCGCAGGCCCAACTTAAGAAGACTTGTTAACTTCGGTGAAGTCAATCCAAAACGAAATACTCTCACATAAAATCATTTGAACCACAAGCTGCAAGCCTGCCGTCCCTGAGGGCAAAATGGGTTTGTCCAAACTGGCAGCCTTGTATACCCTCCCAAAATCATGGCACTTGACCTGTCAAAGTTTTATTAGTCTTGTCTTCAATGATACAATATTTCAATCTAAAAAAACAATTGCATACCTTGAACACTCAGTTATAAAAAAAAAAGGCCAATCAAACACTAATCCCACAGTCCTGAGGAGAGGACTGATTAGGTATATTGAAAACACCTGTGTGAGTTGACCAGGAGCGTGCAGACACTTCACACTATAAACTTAGTAGTTAGTAACTTGCTCCTTCAGGGCCTTTCAGAAAAACACTGAATTCATTTTTTTTTTTAAGAGTTTGTTGGTGTCCAGACAGTCAATACGTTTGATACTATTTGTTTGATTGTTTTTACAGGGGCAGATCAGTTACATATAATTGCAACAGAGTTAAGATGGGAATACACTGTGCAATGTTTTTGACTGTTTTAAAAATCTCAGATTCAAACTGCACGAGTAAATCACATATGATAAAAAACCAACGCTCACGATTTATGTGTACGTTCCGAAGCTCAGCTGCGACCTGATTGCTCACACTATAAGAGCGGAATAAACACGTCGGATCCCCAAATCCGGAGGAGGACTGGAGAGATACTCATGAAGGAGATACATGCTGTCTTGGCCATTTGTGTTTTTCTATGCGCTGAAACATCACTATAAAGGCATGAGTGTGCCTGCCACATCTCAACAACAGTGCTTAATTTGTAAACCCTGATGTCCCGGAGCATCAGGGTTTACAAATGGTGTTTGGACAGCGTCTGTTAACAGAGACTACAGTCTGCAATGTGGATCTCACTATTCTGTGCTAAACTGATTTACATTAGAAATGATTGAAGTTTCTGTTTCATATCTTTCCACCTCTGTGCGTAATGGCACACTCCTATCTGTCAACTAAAATCCCCAAATCTAGGAAAATGTAGTGAAACAATGTGGGACATTGAGCTGATGACTCTCACCTCTGTAGAGAGTTGGGGGCGCAAGGTTGTTTAGTAAAGGGGCATTAAATGGCAGGGAGGTAGAAAACAATAAGGGGACACAAATGCTGTCTGTGACTTTTAGGCTTTGTTCAGACTGCCGCCCAAATCTGATCAGAATTTAAACTAACTGACTGTCCACATTACAAATTGCAAGTGACCAGAGCTGATCTGCCTGTCCATATTGACATGGTTCGATCCACATTGATTCCTATAGTAACAGCTGACGCCCAGCAAAAACAACAGCAAAATGGATGACAGAGAAGTGTGATTCTTTCTGAGTAAGTGCCTTTTCATGTTCGTTTATGTTGTATTCGGTTTTGTTAGTCCTAATTATTTTTGCTTCAAGATTATATGTCAGGGTTCGACAAAAAAAAAAAAAAAAAAAAAAACAGGGTGGAGGACACAAGTGCAGAAACACAAAAAATCAAAAAATATTTATTAAACAAAAGGTTAAAATAAAAACTTACTCAAGACTTAATCCAACACAAAAAACACAGGAGTAGGGAACACTAGGGCGTCAGACTAGTACCAAAAAGCCCCCCACAATGAAGTGACACAGAGGGGAAAAACAGAGACTAAATAGACAGGGGTAATCAAACACAGGTGAGACTGGTTACACAGGGAAATCAGACAGGAGGAGGGGAAACAGAGGTGCAAAGAACACAAGACCAGAAACACTGAGGACAACTACATAGTAAAACCTGAACACAGAAAACCCAACCTAAACAAGATATTACAACATACAATACAATTACAAAACACTGCCGCCCCCCATGGTTTGAAGTAGTATTGACCTTCTGATAGTGTGAAGTGATCCTGAATCCATCTTTAATGAATTTAATAATTAAAAACAATTATTTAAAGTTCTTTATTTAAAAAAAAAAAAAAAAAAACCATCAACATGAAAGTGATGAGAGTGGACGTGTATGCAGTCACCCCTTCGAACTTACATTAGAAAAAGAGACATCCTTTAAGGTCCATCAACTTTCCAATACAAACACTTAAATACAAATCATTTGGTCCTAAACGTTGCAAAATGCAATTAAAGCTAAAATTCAGAGATGTTTTCAGACTTAAGTCTGACCTTGCACAGAGCTTGTGCTCTAAGTGATCATGAGCATTTCCAAGAGGAGAGCTTCCCCAAATATAAAGTGTGTCTGATCACAAAAAGGACCCAACTATGCAAACTATTAAAATGCAGTTTGACTGTTATCATGTTCAAAACAAAACACTGCTCTTGATGCTACACATGAAGTTTATTTACATTTCTTGTCTGTCACTTTAAAGATGTTTTTGTGACTCCTTCATGCACTTCTTCTCCCCCTCCTCCTCTACACCCTCCTGATCTTCTTCAAAATCTTCCCCAGAAGAGGTCGATCTTTTTGAGAGACCAGTTTGTCCCAGAGATCCATGAAGTTAGGCTGGAAGGCCAGGTCCTCCAGGATGGTCAGTCCATGGGGGTGAAGATTTCTTACCTGACTTCGGCAGAAGAATCAATACACATCTTATTTACAGCGATCACCATGCTCTGTTTGAAGCTCTTTCCAGATGACATTATTCCTGGAGCTCCCAGAGAATCAGCCAGCAGGTGCATTTTCTGTGCAGTGCTGCCCCTCACTGATGCACACAAGGACTGAGGAAGGATGAAGAAAAACAAATAAACTACCATGTATCCAAAGGTTCTGATGAGAGCTGCTTTACATTGCATGTCCTTCATTGTGAGTATTACTGATGCACACATTGCAATTTCAAATACTATTTTAAAAAAATCCCACAGTCATACATCTGATCCTGCACTGTGGACTTGTTTTCTGTACAACATGAAGGACTATAGCTGGGCTGCAGTTTAGCACCAGGGGGTCCAGGGCGTTTTTAGCCTTTTCCTAGAGGAAAACATTTGCAGAGGATTGTGCAATTTTTTTGCAGCTGTGCACCGCCTGTTTTGTCTGCCATGGTGTCCATGTCCTTCTGCAGGTAGACGTACATGTAAACAATGGCGTCTATCGCTACAGAAGCCACAGAGGAGCGCAGATTTCTGACCTAGAAATTAAGAACGGACATTTTCAGTCAGTGGTCATACTTCTGTCACAGACGTGCTAAAGTTTGCTTAGTCGTGCACAAATATATACAAAGAGATGAGTGGCTTTCATACCTCCTCTATTACAGCAAAGCAGACTTCCAGCAGTTTGCCCTTCGGTGTGTTTGGGTGATGTTGCACCATGGCTTGCACACTCTGCAGCCTCTTTATCTTCTCCTCCCTGAATTGATGACAAACATTTTTATTTTACTTTAATGTTATTTGACAAATGGACATCAGCATCATTTTAATCTACGCCTGTAAATGGTGCCACATAAAAGAATTCAAACACGCGCCAGTTTTTGCATAACAATTATGAAGAACTGGCTCCTTTCCAGAACTTTTAAGCTGTTTTCACATATGCACTCCCGAAATATTTCAGAAAATTGTTGTATTCCTCCAGTGTGGCGTCAGATTCTTACCAGTCGCCTGAACTGACGGGCTGTAGGATGAGAGACAGACTCTCCTCAGGGTTAGGAAGTGGATTTAGTTCCTCCAGTTCGATGGTATCAACCATTTCAGGTTTGCCATAACTTGCAGGCGTTTTGCCTCCATTGATGGTGCGCAGAGGGTGAAGAGGCCATCGCTTTCTGGTTTGTGCCATCTTGGAAGGGGCAGGCGTTGAAGGAGGACTTGGTACACATGGATTTCCTATATTGGTGGAGGGGTTGGACGGAGAGGTGCAGCTGAAGTCTCTGTCTTCCCTTGTTTTGAAGCCACGGGGGGGTCAAGGTACATGGGCGAGCAGTTGAGGATTCAGCCCTTTCTGGATAATCTCCACCTGTCCCATGGCTGTCGATAGACAATACCCACCCTTAACTTCTTTGTCTGTTCAGAAAAAATCCAAATATTCATCACATTTCTGCCAATCAGTTTAAACCTCTACACTGCCAATATTATATTATACTCTAAGCTGAAGGAATATTCAGAAGGATACATTAGTTCATCTCGAAGAACTTACTTGGTCCATTGAGGATCCCCATAATCACAGGAAGTCGTTTCCCTCTCCTTTTAGGCAAAAGGATGCTTGACCCATAAGAACCACCCATTTCCCCTTTTCGGAAAATTATGTGTGTTACAGCACAGACCAAATGGATCATAAATAACCAGTTTTTTTGTGCATTAGAGAGCAGCTAAATATAAACGACGATGAACAGCTTTTGGCCAGATTAATTTAGGCCAAATGGTACGTCTTGAAGCAGTTTAGCTTCTCTGTGAAGCAAAGACACACGTCACATTTCTCACAGAGAGTGGTGGTTGCATTGACTTGAGTTTGCAACAACCTCTTTTTTCACATTTCGCAGGCCACTGTGCAATGTGGTCAGTTCGAATATCATCTGGAACACCAGTATTGGCTCTGATTTTCTCCAGCATCGAGCTTTGTCTTGACAGTCAGTGGCACAGTACAATGAGCTCAATAAGACAGATTTGTTATCATACCACTTAACAATCGCCACCTTTTCCCCCTTCTCCACCTTGGCATAAATGGATCCTCTGCCTCTCTTAGCAAGTCATCAAGATCTTCATCTGAGCTACCTGCACATCCCTCAAAATCGCTGTCATCTGCCGTGATGATAGTTATTCAGAGCATCTTGAAGACTGTATTGCTGTTTCGTTTTATTCATACTTCAAACAAATTAGAATGAAATGGGATTAAATAGGAAAAAAAAAAAATCTTACTTGTTAGTATAACTAATCAATTGTCTCTTTCAATGCCAACTTACATTTATGTAAATTACATACAAACCTTTTCATAAAGTTTCAATTAATTATCTATTTTAATGAATTTCACATGAGATTGTTTGTTCATATTTGTTTGAATATTCTTTGACTTCAAATTTAGAGAGGTTTTTTTAATTATTGAATGGGCTTAAGTTATTGAACAATTTTCTTTGATTGTGACAAATTTGTCACATGGGATTTTCCATAATTACTTTAGGAGTAAAAGCCAGATGTGACACATCTGTCACAGCGATCTTCTCTCTTCTTGTTTTATATCAAGTATCAAAATGTTTTATTAAAAACAGGTCTAATGTATGAAATAACATGTTATTTTAACAAAAGCATCATTTTTTAGATTGAAACATACCTGAAACAGACAAATTAAGCTTTCCAAAATCAGCTGGATTTGCCTCAAGGGTTAACCTGCTGCACAGCCATATTGGAAGTGAGGTCAATGGTACACCAATGATGGCATAGTCACATAACTGCACCAGGAAGTTAAGTAGACGTCACGTCTTAATATTTAAGCACTTTAAAGACCTGCCCACTAGGTTTAAAGGGGTGGAGACACCTGTGTCACAGTTGGTCCTTATGGGTTAAAGGGTATGGGAGGAAGTGACATCTCATCAGGAGTTCTTATTAGTGGGATGGCCCTCAGCTCATCTGGGGTGTGACAATAGGACCGATCTCCAGTGAAATACCCGTCCTCTTCCTCTTCATTGTGTATGTAAGGGCTCCTCTGCTGACCTCTGAGGCTACTGCAGGTCCAGTTGTAGTAAGTCATCTCATTTTTATAGTCGATCACATCCAGATCATGTCTGATTTTGTGCTGGAAGTTAGACAACTCAGTCAGCACACAGGGTCTCAATTTGTCTCATATGGCTCTCCATTTTAGACTCCAGGATCCAGGATTTTCCTGCTGTTGAGCTCAAAAGCATTCTCATGCCTCTGATGGTTCAGATGACTCTGTGATAAAGTCATGAAAAAGAGGTCAGTTGAGACATTCAGACTTCAGAATTACTCATAACTCAAAGACACTGAGTAAAGTCTGTCCACGTGTACCGGTAGTCAGTTTGTAGGTAGTTTCTCATTTAGGACAGAGTTTATGTGCTACTAACAACCCAAGATAGTTCCAATGTCGACATGCGTTACACCTCAAATCTTACACCTAGCTCATTGAGCAGAACGTCTGAATTCTGATTGCTATACATTTTCATTTGTCATTTAATGTTTGTAAAACTTTCCTTTCATGAAGTATTGTCCTGCTGTATGATATGAGGACATCATGTTTACGTTCAGTTTGATAAAGGATACAAACTTCAATCTGGATGAAGAGAAAAAAGACAAATGGTTTGGCTTCATGTAAATATGGTATTTTCTGAACTTTTCTCAACAGTAGACGGTCAGCATTTACAGTTATATCTAAAAATACATTAAAACTTCAGTTTTGTGCTGCTGGTTTGTAATGACTCTGTCCTGTGTTTGTGATGACAGGACAGTCAGGCTGATGAAATTGTGCAGTCAGCCAGGCACTTGTTGCATTTAATCAGTTCGTCTTAAACTAGATAAAAGTTAACAGTTGATGTGGTAGTTGGTGATTTTACTCTCTTATTTTCCATGGCTCCTTTCCAGATGTTTATGCCGAGAGCAGAGGGAAGATGTGCTCCTGCAGAAAATCTTGTTCCTGCCAGGAGACTTAAACCCCAAAAGAGCAAATAGTCCATATTATGCATGCAGGATGGGGCCGTAGGTCTGCTCATCTAGATGAAAGGACAAAACATGAAGGGGTAATAACAAAAATTAGTTATTTAGGCTAGCTATGTTTATTCTGAGGAATACAATATACATGGATTTGCTATTTTTTTTATCCAGTGTGATGAATTCTACTTCTGATTTGAATGATCTGTCTTTAGAGAGGCTTACACATCCATGTTTTTGCTTACAGTTATGTGATGCTCTCAAAGTTGTATTTCCAAAATTGGGGGCTGTGACTGGTGGGTGGCTGCAATACAAATCTGCATGGTAGGCCAACACAGGTTTGTGTATTCGTGTTGCTCAGTCATAAAAAAGTACATTCGCAGCAGCTAACTTCACATTATACACAAGACTGTTACTTTATAAATAGATGGTACCTAAATAAAACTATGAATGATTTCCTCCAGCTCAGTGCATTAATTTTCAAGTCTGTTCAATTTAAGACATTTTGTTTACCTTTATTAGATCATGCCTAACTGCAAATTAGCAACTAATTAATTGTAATATTTGTAAAAGCTAAGTAAAAGAAAAGAAAAGCTGTACCTGTTTTGTTTTAGGTGACTTCTTCAGACCAGGGTCTCTTTGGGTGATCTGCATTCACTAACCATAACACAAGAGATTTTTATTAACAGTCCTACAATGCTGGTTATCAACCTGATAAGTAAACCTAGAGTTTCAGAGAGCACGTTGAAATAAAAGGGCCGAGCTTCATTTAACCTTGCTATCACAATCATCATCACATCTGCCGTTAGCAGATTGTCATATTTACAAACTCTGATCAAATCTGATCCCCTCTGATTGGTCAGTGGGCGATGATTTATGCACTAATAGCTGTGTGCAAGGTTTATATGTTCCAGGATTCAACCTCAACTTCAGTTCTCCATCAGTGTTGAGAAGGAGCCGGGGTGGAGCATCGTCAATACAGGCAAACAGAGTGATGAGTTAAAGCTGCAGCTTCTGGAAGATCAGAGAAGCTTTGTGAAGAGGACAGTGCCCCGGCTTCAGGCTGTGCTGCCTTGTGTCAAAATGTCTTATAGTAAATATCTGTTGTAGCTCAGCTGTCAGTGTTTGTGTGCCCTTTCAAGATGAGTTCACTAAAGTTGTTTGTGTTGACCATTGTTTGAATAATGAAAAAGACATCTTTTTCTTACTCTCTTGTTATGATTTCATTTAGAAACTGTTATTGTTGTGAACAGTCAATCTGTATTCGTCAATTCATTCAGGTGTTATCGCACAACAAAAAGCAGGTAAAAAGACCATTCTATTGTTATGCCATAATAAGCAGGTAAAAGACCTTTCTTATTGCTAAATTACAAGGGCCCAGCTTAATCTTTCGTAGCGTGGAAAGAAAAAACATCGCTTTTACAGGAAGAAATTTTCAGCAGACCCGGGCTCATGATGGAGCAATCGTCTGCTAAACTGCGCTGGGCTTGAAAATGGGATGGGAAGATGGGATAAGATAGCTGAAAGCAGGATAGGATGGGTGGGACGGGGGGGGGGGGGGGGGGGGAGAGATTGGGTTGGTCATCTTCACCAACAGTTCTGGGAAACATAAGAGAGCTCAGGAGCTCCCAGGAAAAAGATGTGGTTAGTAACTGGGACTGGGCAGAGAGAGATAAGAGTTCAAGGTGCCAGCTCCCCCAATAGTCTAATCCCATAGCAGCATAATTATGAGCTGGGCTATACCTGCACCAGTCATAACTGTAAGATCTATCAAAAAAAATAACATGGTGCCTGACCATTTAGAACTTTGTAAGTGAGAAGTATCGTTCACATGGTTGATTGACTTGAATCAAATAACAACAAAAAAAAAGTCTTCTGAGTTCACAACAAAACTTAAAAAAAACATGAGCCAAAGAGAGAGAGAGTGTGTTGAGGCAGTGTCCACTTAAACCAGTATGCTTTTTTAAACAGAAAACTAATGGAGAAAAATGACTGATGAATCTGAATGAAAAATGGGTGGGCGAGGGAGGAGGGGCATGTGTTTCCAACCATCCATGTCATATAATTGTGACTGTGATGAATTAAAGAAAATTATTCCAAAGTAAACTGTGCATTCACTGCAGAAGGTATCATTTATCACCTCCTGACCTGTCACACTACTTAATCAATTAATGCCCGTGCATAAATCCATCTTCAGTCTCTACATCGAGCTTACACAGGATGTCAAATGGAAGTAGTGATTCATCACAGACTGACCATTTGGAAAAAAAAACAAAAAAAAGAAAACACACACACACACTGTCTCTGTGGCGACAACATGGTGAACTTATCTTGTATTAATATGCTACAATAAATAAAAATACACTTTCATTATCGTAACATTTTCATTATGGCTGTGAAAGGTACATAATATTCCATTTAGAAAACCAAGAACACTTACTGTACATCTTCTATAAACTACACAATTGTATTTCCTCAAAATTTGGCAGGATTGAAATAAAGACATTGTTCAATAACTCTATTTATAGCCGGTTAGCTTATGTTGTCTTGTATTCATTAAGATGTACTTACACTTTATGCTAAAGCAGAATTTACTTACATGGACACATTATTTTGTATATAGTATATATATATATATATATATATATATATATATGTCACTTATATAGTGTCATAAGTGACATTGTGGTGACCTTAGAGGAGGAAAAGTAACAAATGCCCTCTACTTCAATTTGGTCTTTTCCATAAAAATAGCACCCATGTTACCAAACAAAATTGTGTTTGTCTATAGGCACTACAATGGCATTAGTGGCTTGTCAAATAACAGGATATGGATTTATTTTACTTTATAAGACCCCAAATAGCTGTACCCTACAATGGCACAGCTATTCTTCCTGGGGTCCACAAAAAAACAAAACAAAAACAAAAAACACATCAAGAATATAAAAATGTACATGTAAACATAGTTAAGACACACTTAATATACTCCATACAAGCCATCTTATGTATAGGCCTGCTTATCTAAAGACGTTTAAAATATTACTACCAGCATATTTAAAATGCAGTAGATTGTTTATTTAAACTACAACTAAACGTAATTAGCCTCTGAATAAAAAATATTTAGGCCTTTTGGTGATCTGGCAGCACGTTGAAGCATGCCCTGCTTCGATGTGAGGGTTCAAATGCACACTTGTTTTAAAAAAAGAAGCTTGAATCAATCTCAGACCTACAAAATTCTAATTTCAGTGTTTAGTATGGCTATGTGGCTTGTGCGGCTATTTTCGTACGGAAATTGAATGCGTCATGTGATCCAATCAGCTGATTAAAAAAAAAAAAAAAAAAACGACAACCCGCGATCAGACCGCCTCCTCGTGTGACGCATGGCTCACGCTACGGTACGCCATTTGTGTCTAGCAGCAAAAAGCGCGGACGGCCGAAAGAGTCCTATAACAAAAGGTAAATTCAATATTATTTTGAAATTTCTAGCACTTTATTCATCAAGATTCTTTCAAAGAAACGATATGTGGTCCTCTTTTGTGTTTTCAAGCTGTCGTTATGCACCATATAACACTGTTTCAGAAGGTCGACGTTAGCCTCCTTTTTGGGCCTCTGTGCTGCCGTCGTTTTGCAAACCTGAGAGTGTTTATGCCCCGCCTTTGCTTCGATGTGATTGGACTACGATACTAATGTAGGGATTTTATTGGATGTGCTCTGTGTCTGTCATTGTACAGTTGGGCGCATGAATGCTAGTTAGCATATAAGCCGCAATTTCCGCACCGGTATCCACAACAACTTAACTTATTTTTCTTTACCCGCCTGTTCGAGCTATTTACCGACCTGAAACGAGTTTTTTTGCGGCGTCTTAAACGGCAACGGGAGGGTTGCATTGCTCATGCTGTTTGTAACGTGCAGCCTGAAAACCGCTCAGCTAACATAACATTACTTTTAAGCTAGCATAGATGCCTAGAAGTGAAAGCACCTGATACAACAGGTGTGCCGATAGAAAGCTAGACAACTGCGTTTTAAGATATGCTGTGTTCAAAGTCTGTTTTGCAGATATGGGCAGGTGAAAAACAGCATTTTTTCCAGTCTGTTGCTCGGTCTTTACAGACCATTGATAGATCCTACACGTCCAAAAGCTCTGAAGAAGTAAAGCGATTCATAATCTGAAAACACATTTGAGCCTCGCCTCCTTGTCTACAGAAATTTTAATGATAATAACGGAACAAACTTGCTCCGACAACACGGTACTGCTGTGCTCTTTTTCATTCCTTTAGTGTAGATCACCAGAATGCACAGTAGATGGTGGTATTGTGCACAATGTAAAGTTAGCCTTCATTGCTTCATTTCATTTTTGCTCAGAAACATTTCTGGAAAGTTGCTCTCTAAACTGTGAACGTGAAACGCAATTCTCAAGCTACATTCAGATGACTTCAGACTCCTCTTGCAAAACCAAACTTTCACCTAAAAGCAGTTCAATCTGGGCTCCAAACTGAACTATGTTGTCAAATTGTGCCCACGATAGTCAATCAAGATCAAAAACACTGCTGAGCAGTCACTAAACACTACATAGAAAACACAATGCTCAGGACATGAAGCTGTAGAAATAAACGTTTATTGTTCACTGTAGGCTAAATGCATGTTGCAAAACAAAAAACCTGTGCATTTAGCACTTGTAGACATTAAGCCTACGTAAAAATAAAGGACCAACATATAATGAGAAGTGTATTACGCCACAGCATCATGTCTCTGTACTTAGACAGGCCACAGGACTTCATCCACATCACAGACCAAATTGTGTCTGTTATGTGGCACACTTATATCACCACAGGCTAGTTCAGTGACTTGCAGGAGATAAACCCTGGTGTAAGGTTGGTGTTCGTATACCTTCCACTGCCATGAGGAGAATAATTCTTCAGTGGGGTTCAGGAAAGGGGAGTATGGTGGAAGTAAAAGATTGATTAAACCTTGGTTTTTGAACCACTACCTAACCTGGAAGGCTCTGGGATGCTGATCCTGTTGCCCGAACAGAGCATTTTGCATGTGATGTAGATGTGTTGTAGGGCCTCAGGTTTACATGATGGTGGACAACGCCATGATTGCTCATGGCAACACACAATGTGACATTGCCACCTCGCTGCCCAGGGACACCAACAATGGCCCGCTGTTTCATGCGCTTGAGAACACAATCAACATTAGAGAGGTCAACACTGTTGATACCCTCAAAATGTACATGGTCCTCAATGATCATCTGCTGAATTTCACACAGTTCAATGCTTGTTGTTGTTGTCGCGGACCGTGTTGACAATTCAAGTCTCTTGGTGTCGGGAGAACATACTGTACCTGTCCTCTCACCGCCTTGTGGCAGTCTTCCAATTCTACACAAAGAGAACCTGCAGTTACATGGAATACTAGGCCTACAAACAGTTAGCCTAACCCCCCATTACAATACTACAGTTCATTGCCACAGTGATGTACTGAAACATACTTACAGTATCCTGTGGTGCAGTATATAGTATATTCATACAGTAATTGTTGTCAACATTTACATACTATAATGTCAAAAAAGGTTATCTGTTCTCTTCTATAAATTGTCGGTCTATGGTGAACACAGTGAATCTACTGATGTTTGGTTGTACCCTTTGTCCGGCCTCCCTCATGCTCGTACTAAGAACATGGTCAATCAGAGTAGCTCTGATTTCATGAGATATTACTGTCCTTTATCTTGGCTGACCACCTCGACCACCTCGACCACCTCGCAAAATAAATGAATATATGCTACCAGGATACTTCAGTTTGATGGTTTTACAACATCAGCATCACGTTCATAGTTCCATTCTGGGTTTAAGATTATTCAAAGTTGTTCAAGGCTTTTTATTGCACTGGTAATTTACATGATCCTTTTTTCTTTTTTATTAACAATATTTTATAATCCAATTTCTCATATGAATCGAATAACAGCAAAGCATCTCCACTCAACATTACACCAGACTGTATAAAAGCAATGTTCACCTTCTTCACACACACAACATATAACTAAAAGACTACAATAAATACAAAGGTAGTAACAAATTATAAGTCCAAAGGCTTATTGCATTTAAAGAGACGCACACCAAAACGGAGCGTTGTGTGAACGGCTGGTTTCTTCAGGGTCACAAACCTCCTCTGGTGCTTGATTCATGTTATATTTCGACCACAGCGCAGATGTTTCATTTAAAGTTTGTAAAGGTGAAGAAGGGCTCTTTAAAGTGCACTCCTGTTGATCTTTAGAAGACTTCCCTGAATCCCAGAACTCATGGGTTTGTCATTTACAATTTCTTGTACTGATACTGTTAGCAGTATGACCCAATGACGATATCAATTGACGTATGAATTTATATTTAAAGGTTTAGATTTTAACAAAAGTAATGTTCATTACTTTTAAGCCTACATGTAAAGAACAGGAATGTGAGAAACTTTTTCCTGTTAAGAAAATAGAAGGAAGCAAAAAGAGACTGTTGAAACTTAAGAAATCTGTTTATTTGTGATTACATTTAGAGAGCTAGCCTCAAGATACCATGACTGCCCTGATGAGGTAATGAATTTGAAACCATAATGGACGTTATCTGTGCACAACTCGAAGATTCTTTCCTTCTCATTGAATAAGAAGTGGCGGCCCGCTCATAATGCTCTGGTTTGATCTCTCAGTTTGTGCATGGAAGCACTAGATGGCGACATTTACCTACGCATGGTCGGATAGAGTTGTTAAAGAAATGAAGAACGGATCACTTCTCTAGCCTGAAGTTATCTACCCAATATGTGCAAAATGTTCTCAGTTTTCTTTGATTTAGTGAAGTTTGTTTAAAAATGAATTTCAGATGATAAACATTTGTTTTCCTTTTTTTCTAGGAGTCTAATCTGGATTTGATGAAAGTGATAATCAACACTGTTACCTAACAGGACATGATATGGATAAGACGTTGATATCAGGACGGAAAGACATGAAGGACAAAGTGCCTGAAGATGACAGCGGTGGGAAAGAGCAGTCAGACGATGTGGAAATGGAGGAAAATAACGAAGAGTCGCCCAGTTTGACTGCTAAGGCCGATAAAGCAGAGGAGGAACTGACTGAGGGGCAGCACCCAGATTCTGTACCTGAAGAAGGTGACAGCCTTTGCTCTGTCTGTGGCTTCTTGGCCAAATGTCCACGATCACTGAAGATTCACTTTGCAAGGAAGCATGGAAAAAACTCAAAGAACACCAACAGAGCTGTAAAGCTGGCTGAGAAAAACGCTGCGAGTCCACCTGAAGCTCAACAGGAGGTAGACGCGGAAACAGAAAGTGCTGCTGAAGATAAACAAAACCAACGGTCTGAGCTTGTGACACAGAAATCAGTGGCCATTGACCTCAACACGAACACACAGAGCATTCCAGAAAAGGAAACTGTGTTAGACAAACAGCAGGCAGGACACGAGGAGGTGAGCCCAACCCAAGAAAGAAGATTAAGCAAGAGAACCCCAAAACCCAAACTGATATATTCCTGCAACTTCTGTGGGCAAGAGTTTCGAGACAAGGCCCCTTTAGAGGTGCATGTGCAGAGATACCACACCAAAGACGCCCCATTCACATGTAAGTATGATCCTTCCCCCCCTTCAGTCAAAGTAAAATCTAGCCTCGCACTGAGAGGAAGATTTGGTGTCAGCATGATATGAGAAAAATATGCAATGTGCACTCAATGAGATAAAGTGGTGTCAAAAAGATAGACAATTAAAGATGGTCATTTGCTAAATTCCATTTTGCATTTATACTGTTTTACACACTATTGTCTGAAGTTTTTGCGGAATAAAAAAAAAAAATATATAAATAAATAAATAAATCAGAAAGCAGTGTTGCCCCCTACTGGATTGGTGTCTATTAATCACAGGGTAGCAAATAGCTAGCTTGATCTTCATCTCAGACAGCATCAAGATGTTTTTTTTATTCATGCCCATTATACTCAGATCAAATGTTCACAAGCTGTACGAGAGACTTCTTTCCATAAAATAGTCATCCTTATTTATTGCAAATGTGCGTCTTTTTACATTGTGGTTATTGTGAATACTCATATCAGGCTACTTATGTAAGTAAGTAAGTAAGTAATTGCGCGGCCCTATCAGATGGTTCGATACATGTTGGAAAAAGAAATGATGCATTGAAATTCTGACAGACATTTTAGAGTCCAATGTTTATCACTTACAAGCATTTAAAATGTTTACATTTATATAATAATTGTTTTTAAGTCTTAGTCTGAAGTCTAATTGCAATTTTTTGCATTCATCATTTATTGTTGCGTTTACATTCTGAATGGAGTTGTTAAAATTGGCCTAAACGTGTTCATTTTGAAATGTCTTTTAGTTGAAACTGATGAGAACACGGACAAAGAAGAGAAAGCTGTGGATCCCGGCGTCACCGTGAAGGCAACGCCGACACGAGTGGCAGCCAAACGTTCCATCAACAGGTTTCAGGTGAAGTGTTCCAGCTGTGATTTTCGAGTCTCCAGCCCTGCATTGCTGGAGAGCCATGCAAGAGTGAAACACCTGGAGCAAAAGTGGCACCGCTGCAGACTGTGTAACTTTTTTTCTGCCACCTCTGAGTGGATGGAAGTTCACCTGTCTTCAGATAGCCACACTCAGCAACAGAAAGGGGACAACAGCGCTGAGCTCTCCCCGTTTGAAGCCTATGTTGAGTGTGTAAGCAGGGATGGTGCTGGTTTTACTGACGATGTCGCTCAATTGGCTGAGGGGGAAGTCGCTGCTACTGTAACGGAAGATCCAGAAACAGAAGAGGCGTCGGAGGCTACCAAAGCTGTGCCGGACGAGGAGGAAGACTCAGAACATTCACCTCCTAAAAAGAAAAGAGGAAGACCAAAGCATGGTTCCACTACCACTTGTGGATACTGTGGCCTCGTTGTGTCAAACGCTACCAACCTCAGTGTCCATGTCCGCCGCAAACACAGCAAGGAGTACGGCTATAGCTGCACACTGTGCAACTACAGCTGTGTGACCAAAGGTGACATGGATCGTCACTGTGTCACCAAGAAACACATTAAACGTGCAAAAGAGTGTACGAATAGGAACTTGGTTAACCACGACACAGGTGAATCACCGCCGGAACCCACAGCTACTGAAGCCCAGGAACCACATACGGCCCCGGAGATGGCCAATCAAGAGCAGGAATCTGACAACCCAGCCTCCAAAGAAAACAGTGGAGAAGAGCTGAGTCAGTCAGACGCAATCCCCACAGAAAGCAATTATGACTCTGTTAACGCCTGCAGTCATTGTGAATTTGTCGCTCAGTCAATCCCTTCCCTCCATCTTCACATTAAGAGAAAGCACACCAAAGATTTCGAGTACGTCTGTCTAGCGTGTAACTACTATGCTGTAACCAGCAGGGAAATGTCTCGCCATGCCAACACGGAGAAGCACAAACAGAAGAGCCAGAAATATCTGGAGCCAACAGGGAACGAGGGACAAAAGGCTTTGGTTCTTCCATTGAAGCTGCAGGAAGTCATCGGACTTGTGCGATCCAACTCGAACCCTGAATGTGATGAGTCTGAATCTGATGATGACAACCATGCAATGGAAACTCAGAGCACAACTGGCCCCGCTGTCACCACAGAGCCGGATGATGCTGTTGCCGGCGAAGCTCGCATTGAAGATAAGGAACAAGGAGCGAGTTGTGTTGAACCAGCCAACCAGACTGTTGAACATGAAGCATTGTCTGGACCCCAGGAGACACCAACAGAACCTCAGGCTGCACAGCAAGAGAGCCAAGAGGAAGGTGGTACACCAGCTGCCGATGAACAATTAACCTCAGATCTGATAAGAAATGCAAAACAGGAAAGTTTTCATTCAGATACACAAATATCCAAAGCCTTGACCTTTGATGCCTGCATTGTATCCCTGAAGGCCCTCGCTGAGCAGGAGCAGGCACTGCAGGAAGGTCTGGCTCTGGAAGGCCAGGCTGCTGTGGTTTGTTTGACTGGAGGCCCATCAGTGCCCAGCAGCATCCTTCTTACCGATTCTGCATACATCAAAAAGCTCAAACGCAAAGAAGCGAAAGTAGGAGGGGAAGCAAAAGGAAGTAGCTCGCGCATTCGCTGCGAGGATTGCGGTTTTATGGCCGACGGTATCAGCGGCCTAAACGTCCACATCTCGATGAAGCATCCAACCAAAGACAAGCATTTCCACTGCTTGGTGTGCGGCAAGTCGTTCTACACCGAAAGCAACCTGCACCAGCACCTGACCAGTGCTGCCCATCTCCGCAACGAGCAGAACAGCGTGGAGGAGCTACCCGAGGGGGGCGCCAGCTTCAAGTGCGTGAAATGCACGGACCGCTTCGAGTCTGAGCAGGATCTGTTCGTTCACATAAAGGAGAAACACGAGGAACTTCTGAGGGAGGTCAACAAGTACGTGTTGGAGGACACCGAGCAGATCAACCGCGAGCGAGAGGAGAATCAGGGCAGCGTGTGCAAATACTGCGGCAAGGTGTGCAGGAGCAGCAACTCCATGGCCTTCCTGGCACACATTCGGACTCACACCGGTATGTATCCCTCTTCTTTTTTTACTCTCACCCTCCTCCTCTTCTTCTCTGGGTAGCTTTCACCAGACTTGTGTAAGAACAATTCACAGATGTAACTCCTCATTTTATCTACCCTGGTAAAAGAAATAACTTAAGCAGAGCTCAGCATCAAAGGGTTTTTAACACTACATAACATCACAGTATTAAGAGGGAAGGTGAAAAACTATTTTTTTTGTCTTTTTTTTTCTTCAAAGACATATTTTTGGGGCTTTTATACCTCTATCTAAAAGACAAGACAGTTGACGGAGTCACAAATCAGTTAGCTAAGTTAAGGCACAGACACTCTAAGACTCGAGAATGACATTTGTATCATGAAATTGGAACTAACAATTCAATTAAATGCAATTTAACCAGAGGTGGTAACAAAAAAGTGCATGTTAAAGTAAGCATTTAAAGCATCGAAGCAAGTAGTTGTGTTAAAAAAGAGACAGACACAAATGAATCGCCTGATACTGCAGTAAAAGTGTAAAGGTACAAGTTCTGAAATGTACTTATCGTGTGAAAAATATTCCTCTTTCTGTTTGTTGTTCAAAGTTAAATGAACCTCTGGTCATATTTAAACAACTATTATCTTCAATTATTCTAACATCATTTGAAGAAAAAAAACTACAAATCACTTTTCCACCAATGTACACATCTGGGGAATGTCTACTTGTCTAAACCTGCTCGATGTTGTGATCACAGAAATCCCTTTTTTTTTATTTTATTTTTTAAGAAGTTTCTCTAAGTCGTATGTTTAAAAAAAAAAAAAAAATGTTTACGTTGTTTTCGTTATGGTTCATCAGTCAAGCGTGGAACACATCCATTGGATTTGGTCATGATGGCAAAATTATCAAAATAATCGATCATTCAATTTGCATGCTTTCAGGCTAAAAAATGGTCCTGCTAATAGCACAAAAGAACAGGTTAAAGTTTAGGGCTAATAGTATTGTGTGTTTCTTGTGAACATATATGTAGTAAAACCCAAAAACTCTCTCAAAGACTTTCCACTAGTAGGCCGTTTTTTGTTTTTAGGTCCTGCTCCGTTGAGTGGGCAGATGCAGCCTCCTCTTTGGCAGCTAATGCTAATGCTCAGGCTACTATCTAATGCAGCCAGGTAATCGCAGTTTCAGTGAAGGTGAAGGTAAAGACTGATTGAGCTTCAGACCAGCAGGAGAGACGCTAATGGACCCCCCGATTGGGATTCCCTGAGCAACGCTTGGTCAAAGACAAGTGCGACTCATAATTGATGTGTCCATTACCAAGACTCAGTTGTAATTATAGTCAATAAGTCTCTGTAAATGTGTTAAAGCTTAGGCTAAAAGCATTGGAGGTCCAAAGAGAGGTGGGCTAATAATTTAAAATAATCAATGCAGACGTATTCAAACCCTTTAATTTCCCTTGTGTCTGTACGTCCATGTTTGTGCGTGTGTGTGTGTGTGTGTGAGCACTTGTACGCCCCGCTGTGTGTTTGTGTGTGTGTGTGTGTGTGTGTGTGTGTGTGTGTGTGTGTGTCAGCCTTCATGGCTAGCTGATTATGCTCAATCCATTAAGATTTATCTTGTCATTTATAATGCAAAGCAGACCGGTGTTGGCCAGGGTTTCGGCTGGGTATCGTCCAGCAGGTTAAGAACACAGGGTGCTCCATTACTTTCCCCTGACCATGTGTATTAATTGCTTTTAAAATCAGCTTAATGCAAGAACGAGATGTGAGGGCGCCATCAATAAACGCCCTTCTCTGCCTTCTTTGCTTCAACCCCCTTTTCAGCCTCAACTTTAATGGGGTTGTAATTGAAGTCCAGGCTCTGTGCTTACAATGTCTGAGCATGATAGCATGTATAGAAGTGGGCGATGGAATAGGATAGATTTCATTAGAGGTGACTGTGTGGAAAAAGTCTCGTTAGAAACCTCAGCGGTGTCGGTGTCCTCTCCGATCACATGAAACCGTGTGCTGCTTCACCTGACTTTTATAACACTACATTAAAATGTGTTTGTTGTCCTTTTGAAAAACCGAGGGATAGTTTCAATTGTACGCAGCGTGGACATTTTCTCTCATAGTATACATGGCCTGTGTGCCGATCCTGCAGGTTGTCTACTGCTAAAGTCCGACTGCTTCAAGCTGTAAGCATTGGAGGTGAAATCCCGATGATTAATGTAGTGCTACCACTTTCTTCTTATTAACGATTACTCTACATGTATTCCTAATTTATAACCCGGTGTCATATTTCTTGAGTTTTGAGGTCACTTACTTAGTGTTACTTAAGAAAATGAAAGCTGTGACTCTGAGGTCCCAACAGATGGCTCCAAGTCAAGGACACACTCTGCATTTTTTTTTTTTTTAGGTTTACCTCTTTTTATTCGATTGAGTTATGACTTTGATTACGAGATTACTCCACTTTTATCTTTGCTGTTTCTTTTTTTCCCCTTTTTTTTATGCAGAGCACCTATTTCTCTTCATTTTGACAACATATGCCTGAAGCGATTATTGCTAAATTCCCTCATTATAGTGAATTATTCACATTTTTCTGTGGTGGTCATTTATTCTTGGATGTTTGTTTGTTGGGCTCTTTTTTTGGGGCTGCCTGGTGGTGGTGTTTGGGGGGGGGGGGCCTGCCTGCCTGCCAGATCCTGAGCTGGGAGCACGTCCAGATCCTTTTAATTAAGACCTCATTTTTATTCACTTGATTAATCAGTGAAATCAGGAGACGGTGGTGGGTGGCTGCACACAGATTTGTCAATTTGTCCCTTAAAGGAAATACACACACACACACACACACACACACACACACACACACACACACACACACACACACACACACACACACACACACACACATGCTAGCATTTTGCCAACGAGGCTACAGCTGGAATTTGCATTCAGAGGTAAATTGGTCACTTTTTCACTGGAGGGAGCCGTCCGATCTCAGACTGAGCCTGAAAGAAATAGACGCACATGCGTGGCTTTACACATTCACAAACAGGATTTGCAAATAAGTTACATGTAAAACTACTGGACCAATCCACTGGATTGCATAAAAATTTCAATACAACTTAGATGTCTGCGGGCCTTTGATGAAGACGTTTCTAACACCACTTCAGTTCTCTTTGATCATGTGTAGAAGCATTTAAAAGCACACCGAACATCGAGGGGGGGGAAAAAAACATTTCACATGAAAACATCGTCTCCCTGGGCGACGCTGTGATAACAAACCTCATGAACTGATTTTGTGTAAATTATATAAAAATCCTTCAGATTTTAGAACATGCATAGTCAAATGGGCAAAGGAGTCAAACGCTTAAAACGGTTCCACAGGTGTTTGAAGGATGGATGATGGTTTGATGATTTACCTACACGAGTCCTTTACTCGCCGTCTTCATCACTTGTAATGACTGCATGGAATTCTAAAGACTAAAAAAGGTAGAAAAGCAGATGGAGACAAGCATGAGAAGGTGAAAGACTCAAAGTGATGGTATCAAACCAAATAAGATTTGATCGCTATGCAGCCGTTGTACTAAGCCACCATGAGAAAGCTTTTCAACAGGAAATCCCAAATCACCCAATCACAGCGCCCGACAAATGTGACTGTGGAAAGATGCATAAAAACAGCTCGAGATTCAATCGCTGTTTACCCATGCAAGCGCCTCTTGCCCCCCCTGTGGTCACTGAGCAGAAGTAGAGCCCCGTTTTCATCAAGCGCTTCAGTTTCGCTGGTCTCGGTACGGCACGCAGTTTGTGGAGTTTCCATAGACTAAAGCCGGGAAAGATCACTAAACACTGCAGCCTGTTGATTCGTCGAAAGAATGGTCACTTCCCGCCTGACAGCAGCAACACAACCCTGCCGTAAATACACAGTCGATTGTTTATTCGTCTGTATTTCACAGCCTTCTCTGGAAAAAAAGCTGAATTGTGTTTTGTAACAAAGAGTCACGTGCGAGTTTCAGAGTAGATGAAGCGCTCCATTTCTTCCAACGTTGGTTTTGTTTGTGTCGCGTGTTTCTCCTTTTTTGAATTTATTAGTGGGTTAGCGATTAGCTGCTGTCACGTGACGCACGTGGGCTATAGGCTGTGGAAACGCAAACAGGATCTGGCTTTACCGAACCAATGAATATTGGAATCCCTTCACTGACGATACCTTCCTTTGTGTTTGACCCTCCTCTCTCCTCTCTCCTTCTCCTCCCCTCTGGTATATTTGCCAGCTGTGTTTTGTGCTGACACACATTACTGAAGTTTGTAGTAAAAGTAGAACTACATTAACCACAGTTGTGATGTAATGTAACGTGGCTCTGGTCTGTTGCTCTTCTGTTTCACAGTAACAAACATTTTGTCTGGATACCTGCCGTATGTGTGACATCTAATGCTTTCTTAAACGACGCTTACCTTGAGACTAGTCGAGATGGTGTCGGCCTGTGGCTTAAAGTGGGACACTTTGTGTGCAAACTGTGTCTGTCAGCTTTTAAAAAAACATAATAATACTAATACTGCAAACATGATCATACATAAAGTTTTAAAAAAATAAAATGATCATGTTGTTTGATCTTACTCGGAATCTGAGAATTAAAGCCAAGGATACGATCAGTGCGTGTGTGCGTGTGTGCGTGTGTGCGTGTGTGTGTGTGTGTGTGTGTGTGTGTGTGTGTGTGTGTGTGTGTGTGTGTGTGTGTGTGTGTGTGTGTGTGTGTGTGTGTGTGTGTGTGTGTGTGTGTGTGTGTGTGTGTGTGTGTGTGTGTGTGTGTGTGTGTGTGTGTGTGTGTGTGTGTGTGTGTGTGTGTGTGTGTGTGTGTGTGTGTGTGTGTGTGTGTGTGTGTGTGTGTGTGCGCGCGCGCGTGCGTGCGTGCGTGTGAAACATTGCAAGAGGCTCCTCTCTCTCCTCTCAGGAAATGAATTAGTCATTCCCTGTCTCATCTGGGATGTGAGGGAGCCACATCGCCCCTGTGTGGATGGCAATATTAATTTAACATGACACCGCATTGATGGTCAATTTCAGTTTGGCGGAGGCTGTTTAAGTGGAGTGGTGGAGTATTAATGTGATAAGATGTGAGAACTGAGGGACGTTACATCTCTCTCCTCTCTGCCATGTCTCATACTCAGCCAGCCATCTGGACAAATCAGCTCCCCACACGCCTCGCTCTCACCTCAACTTTAGGTTGTGTGTGTGTGTGCGTGTTTGTATGTGTGAGTGAGAAAGAGCGGGAACGATTGTCTCTCCTTCTGTTTGTCCATGGGTGATTATGTCTTGTGAATTTAATGCACATGCAGAGGTGTGAGGTGGGGTTCTGCATCTCGATGTAGGTATTGGTAGGTGCGAAGGTGGGTGTGGTGTGAGTGTGTACGTCTGTCTTTTTGCTTAGTGTGGGTCTTGATGATTGTGTTGTGTGATTTATTTATTTTTAAAATTATTTTTAAGTTTGTTGCAAAAGTGTCTGCACGTTAAGCTGTGAAGTTTGTGGTCATGTATAGATATTTAAACTGTTTGTTTGCTGTTTTAGTCCTTGTGTATGCAGCTTTTTTTTGTTGGCTACGTGTAGTGATTTGTGTGTGTGTGTGTGCGTGTGTTTGTGTGTGTGTGTGTGTGTGTGTGTGTGTGTGTCTGTGTGTGAGTGGTACATTGCAGGGACTTGTGAAATGAAGAGGCTGGCATTGCCGTTGCCCATGTGCGGACCCCCCTGCGCCCTCCCTCTCGCCCCCCTGTGTTTATGGGTCTTGTTAGCCCAGGCTTGCCTTTCAATCTTCGTTACGGGCTTAAAATTCGATGTGTCGTACTTCCAGCTCACAGCAAGTGAACCGTGTATGAACGAATTAGTAATCTACACAAAGTGCTTAATCAAATCAGCGGCTGCCCCTGGAATGAATATTGTAGATCGTCTTGGGATATTCATTGCGATAGGGGCGAGATCTTGCTCAAAGATGCGTGTGTGGATAGCAGATCAAAACAGGCTGCCACATGCTGGCCTAATTCTGGACAGCCAAACAAAGTATCGCCGCTTCCTTCTGCAAATGCACTTTTTTTTTTTATTTGTGGGAAGACGTTCAAGGTTTAAAGAATAATTTGTCTGACTGTAGAGTTTGAAGATGAACCCCGACTTTCTCTTACGTGTATAAACCTGAAAGAGTCGTGTTGTAATTTGGAAAGCATCCAGTCCCGTCTTTTAACTCCAGCTTGTGGTTGTTTGTGCGTCACCGACGGCGGCGGAATCAGCCCTCCCTGCTCTGCTGTTAAATGACGGATCGCAGGCACAGGCTCTGCCACTCTCTCAAGCGCTACCCCGCCCTCTGGACTTATTAATGACAATAATTAGGGAGAAACCTCCCTGCGAAGCCCGCCAGAGTGATTAGCGCTTTAATGATGGAATAGGAGGTAGTGAGCGCACACAGAATTGATTTACGTATTTGCCCTGACCTTTGGAATCCAATTTACGCATCCAGAGGCAAAGGAAAGAGTAGGTAAGAGATGAAGGCGAGTGACAAGGATGGATCGAGAGTGGCACTCAGTGCTACTGTTAGTTTTCAGCGAAGTCATCTGCTTTTATGTTGACGCTGTGTTGATACCACAGAACTAAAAACAAACTAAAACATGCTTAAAAATGATCACAACTGTCAAATCCCATTCCTGCTGGGATTGTCTCTTTCAGCCATCTTTTTTTATTGATATGACCCGTTCCTTTATTGACGTGTGATATTTTCTAATATGACTTTCCGTATTGTTTGACAGGATCGAAGCCCTTCATGTGTAAGATCTGCAACTTTGCGACCGCTCAGCTGGGAGACGCCAGGAACCACGTGAAGAGACACCTCGGCATGAGAGAGTACAAGTGTGACATCTGTGGGTGAGTGACAAGAGAGAGAAGACTTTTTAATACATACAACGACAAGAGCAACAAATGAGTGGGTTTAATAAGATTAAAGGAGCAGTATGTTACTCTGACACCTAGTGTTTATTATGTGTACTGCAGTCCAAATTCTAAACATTGTCGCCCCCCTTCTGCCGTCGAGTCGCTGTGCACTCTGACTCTTCCGTGTTTAAATGCCTCTGCATCATGAAACCTTTCTGTACTCAAACCTGTCTCCATTTAAAAAAAAAACAAACAAACAAACAAAAAAACATCTCCAATATGTATTCTGGTTTTACCACGTTCCTGGTCACGGAGGCCTGTTAGGTCTGATAGGAATCAGTTTGCTTGCCCGGTTTCATCGCTGTATACACACATCGGTTTTCCTCTTTACTGAGGAGCGAGGGGGGAGAAAAAACCCCGGCCTCAAACACAAACCATTCAGCACTGGAATGGAAGCTGAAGAGGAGGACGTGCTGGGCTGCTGCTTTGTTGACGGAGAAGTCGGCACTTTAACGTCGCATGTTTCCTTAACATCTGATGAAGATACAATAAGGTCTTTTTATGATTTAATCCAGTAAATATCTTCATTAATGCACCTTTAACGCCTTGTTTCCACGTGTCTAATCTTCAGGTAAAGCTATTTGGATAAACTTTGATTATTTAAATTTTTTTTGTCAAAGGTTGCAGGTGTACTTTTCACTCAGTAACATTCACCTACAAGTTTAACTTTAGGTTGTATGTGTGTAACTATGAGTCCATTAAATACTCCGAAGAGCTGGATCACAGTTATAACCCCCACTACCTTGTACCCCCTACATACAGACCATATGTTGTGTTCAGTCCCGTGGTAGACCTCCTCACTGCCGCACCGTGTTCAAATGGACGTGTTAAGCTGTTTGACATGCAGCCGGGGGAATAGAGTAAATTGTGGGATTTTCCAGCTTTGTGCCACTAAAGGCTCACTCGGCTCACTAAAGATGAAGACATATGCCCAGTTATTAGTTTCTCCCTCCGTGTAATTCTGTGTAAACTGTTCCATTTAGTTCAGTCGCCGGCCGATTGTTGTTCTTCTGAAAGCCGGGCAGAGCAAAAAAAAAAAAAAGTGTATTTGCTCCAGCCGATGTTGGCAAACATATTAGAGCGGGAGCAAACAAGCTTCGGTTTTAAGCCCAGCTTCTCCTTTAATGAGAGGAAAGGCTAATGTTTCACAAGCCCTCCAGCTGAAAACCCTCTTCTCCCAAGTGCTGCAAATATGTTGAGCTGTGACCAAGTGACTGGCTTCACACACACACACACACACACACACACACACACACACACACACACACACACACACTGCTTACAGAACCGTTCTCCAATATGCCTTTAAATGGGACCACTAAATACAGCTCCTGCTTTCACAAATCATGCAGACGGAGGAGCTGTGTGCTGCCAGTGCCAGCCGCCGGTGACAAATCGGCCCTGTGTGTGCTTTCAGTGCTGACTGATCACCAGACCGCCGCCGCTCTTGACTAAAGAGCAGCAAACACAAAGAAACCTCCAGAAACACCCTCATTAAGGCCAGAGTCATACATACACATAGCCTGCTCCCCTTCCCAAACTCTCCTCGTTTGATGATATGCCCTTAACCTGAATCTAAAGCAGGTTACTAATGGATGACCGGCTTTCAGGTGTAATGTGTAAAGTGTGATTATAGCGCCATTAAGTTCTGCATTATCCCGCAGATGCTAATGACGGGGGCCACAATTGAGGAAACTAAAAAAAGTTTTTTTTTCTGGATTTTTTTTGTTTACACACATTAATCTTTTAAATGAACAGGGCGCTATTTGTCGGGGCTGCTTTTTTAACTATGTGAAATGCGTGCTTCATTCGTTCATTCCAGGCTAACAGACTCTCTGGCCTCCATGGGGCATCAAGTTTTGTGGCTTCAGTTTCTTCCTGTGTTGTTTGGACTCTCGATTCAGCATATTGCTTCTGTGTGTGCGTGTTTTTTTGTTTTTTTTTAACTTTTGTAACCTTCCTTTAAGAAAAAAACCCAAAACAACCAAAACTTCCCCTCAACCATCGATTTCTGTGTTTCTCTTGTTAAACCGAAACCCGACTAGAAGATAACCTCGGCTCTGACACCGCGGATGTGCTGCACATTAGCCGTCCAAATCACTTTAGTTTCAGCTCAACGCTGCTCTGTTATCTTCTCAGGAACGTCGAGGGGGGGGGCGGTGGTACTTGTTGATAGTTAAAGATCATATTGTTGTGGCATTTAATTAACAAATGCAAATGCAAGGCCAGGACAGATTGAAACCCTTCGACCAAACTGCCAATCACACCTGAGCGGGCTGCTCAGCGCCTCGCTCGTCATCAGTAAGACTTCCTCCGTGTTCTGTTTCTTCCTTCCACTTTGTCTCACTCCCACCAGACCATCTGTTTGTCTCTGTTTTCTACCTGCCTGTTTAGCCTACATTGTGCCTTCATTTTAAAAAAGAAAACAGTCTGATCTGTCTTAATTTGCCTATAAAGAACTCTTAAAGTGCAAAAACAGCAGAAAAAAAAAAGAAAAACACAAATTGGCTGTTAGCATGCGAGATAAGATTTCTCATATTTAATTGGTTAAAAAAAAAATAAATCCTCCAGTATGTGAGGCGGCAGATTGTTGCGGCTCCTCCCGGCGTGTTTTGTCCACAGTGGGGCCTCGGCCACTTAATGAGCCTCCTCCTCCTCCTCCTTTCCTCCATCATCTCACAGAAAAAGGGCCTGGATTCAGCATTTCCACCCTGCCGCTCTTTCGTCCTCCCCGAAGATGCAACGGACATCCAGTGCTGTTGTAGGTGTTAAATTATGCATAAACAGAGTAAATGCTTTGAGGCATTGGTTTAATATCTCAGTCCCGGCCTTAGAAGTATTAACACTATCATGGTGGACAGAGATGGTCCTCTTGTGGACGGCCGTTTTATGATTATAGGTCATAAGCTGCCCGTTTCCAAGTGTCACTTCAGGAATTTGAACAAAACTTAAAAAACCTTTTTTTTTTCTTTTTCTTTCTTCACAACACAAAAAGTTTTAAAGTCCGTCTCCTCCGCCGAGGCTGCTTTGTGTTTTCAACTCGCTCCCTTCTTCTCTCAGTTTTCTTGGTGTTGGAAGGAGTATATATATATATATATATATATATAGTCATGATTTCATGTTGGTTGTTGTGTGCGTCTGCGTGTGTGATTTGACTGTTAACAGGATGGGGCTGGCTCATGTCAGGCTTTTTATGCCCCCCCCCCCTTGTGAGATTGTCTGGTCTGTTCCCAGAATAGCCCATCAGTTCCGCCCTGCGTGGCTCATCCGCTGTAATGTGCCTTAATGCCCGGGCCCGTATGAGTAGTGTGAGGCCTGGCAATGACAGTGGAGGCGCATCTTAGCTCGCTGCTTATCCAGAGAAAGCCGTCACTTAACTCAACCCCTCCATTGTCTATCCACACCCCTCTCCTTCTCCCCTGACGTGATTCTCTATAATCCTCCAACAGATTCTGGTTAGAACTCCCTGAGAACTATTTTTATGTATTTTTTTTTTTCTTCTCTCCCTTCCTCCCATTTAAACATTAATGGTTGTTGCAGATGAAGAGAGGGATCCCTATGAGGATGATTATAATGTCACTCCACTGATCTCCCGCCGCCCTGAAATAATTGTACATCATCGCTTCATAACGTGTCAGAGGGACACGTTGGTGGCGTGCAATTAAAACCGCAGAATATAATACAGCAAATTACTGCCTGTCAGGCCTATGAACAACACAGTCGGTATTTGAGTTACACTTAATCATCACGTACATTAGCGATTTTCACTAAGATCCCCCCCCCCACCCCCCCCCGCGCTTCATACAGAGACGCACACACTGCTCCTTACAGGCTGAGGGATTGTGCCTGCCTGTGATACAACAGCTCCAGGGTCGTTTTTTTTTTTGCATTCGTGTTAAAGTTAGAATTTTTTTTTTTTAAAGCGTGCAATGTCCTGTAGGACTTAGCCGTGTTTGACTTAGAGTGTGTGCATCATGTGTTGGCAGCAACTGGAAGCAGAACATCCGGATTAATGAGCGCCAAAACAAAGACGTAAACGTGAATTGTCATCCTCCAACCGCTTAGATTCAATCAGGCTTTAGTGTTTAAATATTTCATTAGTTCTTTTTTTATCAACCTCCAAGATGTCTGTAAATATGTGATTGGAGGCTTCTAAGGTCACCAGTTTGATTGTCTGAAGACCAACCAATCAGTTCTGTCTTTGATCACCTGAACCTCCATATTTTTGTGTGCTAGAAGTCGGTGAGCTGGCTTGCCCCCGCGTGTTTGTGCATCCTTTAACTTCCATTTAAAGAAATGAGTGTCACTGATTTTATTTAGTGTTTCATACTCCCCCCCCCCCCCCCTTCTTTCCTTGTTTTGATCAAACATATCTCTGGGCACTTTAGACACAGAGCCCTGTCCTTTCTGTCTCAAAGAGATCGATCACTTTTTACTGTTTCAGACGTTTAACAGTTTTGTGTCTGAGGACACAAAACTCTCCTTGTCAGTCAGCAAAGTCCCCTTCGCCAAAATAAACACATTTTGCTCTGATGCGTTTAACTAAATTTAGTGTGCCATTATAGAAAATGAAATAAGTAACGCTAAAGGTCATTTGGAAAATAATGCAGAAAGGCTGGTCTTGGAAAGGTTAAGTATGTGACGGAGCTGCTCTGATGATAACGAGGGCTGCGTATGGCTCGCAGTGCTCGCCATTCTGGTTTGACTCGCCACTCTGCGATTGCTCTTTATGACCGAGACAGCTTTACAGCCCGTTACCCCCCATAACACGATAAAGCGCAGCATAATGGATTGGATGTGTTTAGTAGCCTTGGGCTGATGTTTGTAAAATTAATGTTTTTTGCAATAGAAACACACTCATGCACAGGCAAACATGCACACACACACAGAGAGAGAAAGAAAGAAAGAAGGAGGAAAAAGAGAGGAGAGAGAGAAATCAATTCTGGACAGCCTCCATGTATCAGTATAAATCCAGCAGAGTACAGTTTTACACTTTTTACACTTGTTTTGGAGCCAGACTGTCAAAGTTTATTTCCTCCAAGAGTGGCGTGTCCGTGCAGAATTCTCTCAGCTGAGATGGCAAACCAAACATACAGCTTCATTAGTCGAGTCTGAAAAAAACAGAGCCGGGTACTCATCAGAACGCCGATGAATGCTATTAAATTTGTGTTGCAAATTAAACAAAGCAGAAATACTTCAGGGACAATGAATACAAATCTGTTTGTTCACCCAGTCTCGTGTTTGTGAAAAGACTCTTTGAAGTGCTTGAATGGGACCCCACTCAGCATCTCCAAGTTCGACACCCAAAGAGAGAAATCCCTGTCAGCAGATCAGTCCTATTAGGTTTTAATAACAATCTCATAATCTTTAGTGGGCCCAGAACAGCAGCCTGGGGGGTGGGGTGGGGGTGGGGGGGCTTCGTAATCAAAGCTTTTCACTTTATTCAAAGACAAACAAAAACAAAGCATTTGCTAATAGCAAAATCAGTAGTTAAGCTGGGGAGCTAACACAGCACATAGCCTTATGATAGTAAGTTATGCCGCTCTTGAGGCTCGTCTTAGTTAAGAGGCTATTGTCTGCACCTTCCTTTTAAAAGAATTAAACTTCTTGTGGCCTCAGCTTTTCTCTGCTTTTTATCACTTGCTTTTTTCCTTTTTTTTTTTTAAATCTCTAGCTACAAGTAAAACTTCCAAGACCCTATCTTGATCAAATTTCTACACTTCTAAAAAAAAAAAAAAAAAAAAAAAAAAAAAAGATTGAAATCAGCTTACAAAGGTGGACGTGGCTTCCATTCACTGAAGAATCACGAGCAAAGTTTGCACCCTTCATCACACACCAGGTCCCCACAAAAGAAGTTCAACCTTTATTCTTTAAAGAAGTCCAATTATTTAAAAAAAAAAAAAAAAAAATGTCGCTGAACAATCCATTTTTAAAAGCGCTAATCGTGTCGCAGGTATATTGTTGGGGGGGGGCGGGGAAAGGGGGGGAAATTAATGAGTGATTAACAGCAGCAATTAAAAGATGAAGAGGACGGCAGATGAAAAAAGGGCTGTAATTAAAATATCAGTCCTCTCATTGTCAGAAGTGCGAGTGTCATCCATTGTGCACTTATTAAAAAGCTGGGTGGAGGGGAAGGAGCACATGTGCTTAATTCAAGAAGCCCAAAGTGTCTGGTAATCTGCCCGTGGATGGAGCTGGAAAAAGGCCGTAACTCACGTTTAAGTGTTGGGGCCGTGTCATTGGAGGTTCACAGTCATGCATTTCTGTGTTGACACCCATCGGGGCAAGGGAGATTTGGCAGTCAGGAGTAATTTAACTTAATTAATGGGATGCATATTTGATGGAGGAATAAAATATCCCGGCTCAGCAAAGTGGAAAAAGGGGAAAGATTTAGTGGGAGTTAGAGGTGGAGGGGAGAGTAATTTGTGCATTCAGTTACCGGCTGCTTGAGAGACAGAGAGAGAGAGAGAGAGAGAGACAGAGAGAGAGAGAGAGAAAGTAAGAGTGGGTTGGAGCTGATAAAGATGGCAACTGAGGGGAGAGGAGGGAAGGAGGGAAGGGGAGGATGAGAGATGGATGGTTGACACAAAGCTGAGCTGATGTGTAGAGGGGAATGGGCTGTCCCTCCTTTGAGAGGGCCATCAGACTGACAACGCTTGATTTAATTGATATCCGGACCGAGCTCTTCCTCAGCGCAAACAGACACATTACACTGGTTTGCAAACTTGTAGCGGAGCTGCCGGCTGCCAACGGCCTTCTTAATATTCATGAGGGGGGGGGGGCTTTTAAGGGTGTACGGCAACGCTTTCCTCCCTCCACCGCCGCCCCACTCTCCTACATGCCTTTACTACTAACACACACACACACACACACACACACACACACACACACACACACACACACACTTTACCTTTCCCTCCACACACTCGCAAGCAGACGCGCAAACCTGCTGCCTCTCGCAGACAAACCTGTGGCCTGACGAAAAAAAAAAAAAAAAAGCTGTCACGCCGCTCTTAATCTCCCCTGGCACTTTTTAATTGACTTCCTGTAGGTATAGATTATTTTCATGGCGAGTCTGCCGCCGAGATGTTTGATACCGTCCCGGAGACTGGCATCTGGGATGTTTGTAGCTCGCCGGAGATGACGCCGCTATCTCTCTCTCTCTCTCTCTCTCTCTCTCTCTCTCTCTCTCTCTCTCTCCTTCTACATCTTCCACTCACTCTCTGTGTGATGGCCAGACTTGTTGGGGGAACAGGGGAGAGGTAAAATGCAATCAGTCATTGCCATCATCATAATTGAGCTGATGTACCTGCTGGGAGTGCTGAGGAAACGTTGGCTTGAGTGGAGGGGAGGCTCTTTGTGTCTGTCTGGAGCTGGAGGTGGCATTAGAGCAATAAACAGCCGGGCAGGTATCGGCCTGCGACTCAAACTGGATGTCAACCAGTCTGTGCTGCCAAATCCACTTGATGGATATAATATAGCTTGTTTGATTGTAGACTCTATCAGAGGTAGAGATAATCCACACTGTACACCAGAGGGGAGGGGAGGGGGGGGGATCGATACAGCAAAGTGGTGATATTTTGTGTGGAGATGTTTTATTGTCTCATGGCCCCTGTGTATTCATGTTTTTTATTCTATTCAAAGCAAACCTTAAAAGCATTTTTAATTGATGAAGGGGGTTTGCACAATTCATGTTGAACAAGTTTCATTGGTGAAAAATTCATGCTGGAGTCGATTAGACTGAAATAGCAGCAGTTCAGATAGTGAGGTGCGTGCAGACTTTGATCCCAGTGTTAGTCAGTCTGCTTGACTCTTTTTGTGTAGAAGTCAGATGAATAGACAACGTAGTCTATCACCCTCCAATCAGTTCTTGATTTCGTTGAACTTTGTGGACATGAAAACAAAAAGTGAAATCGCAGTATATCGGATCTCATTCTCAGCATTTTGCCGAACGTTTAAACAACAATCACAATGATTTTTGCCTCGTGGGGCCTCCGGTGAGTCGCTGCATGTCTGCAGGTAATGAAACAGGAAGATTTATGAAATGATGCAGGATTATGATTTGATAAGTAAATGCATCATTTATTTTTCTATATGCCAATCACTCACTGAGCTTTAAAGGTGATGACATAGTTCTTTCCTAACAAGGGTTTTCCCAATAGCAGAATTTAGAACTCTGATAACAGTAACACTGACACCTTATCAACACCAAGGCAACGAAAACCCCCCCCAGAAAACAAGTCCTAGACACCTGATATTGGCCTAACCTATATATATATTTATATATATATTAATGAAAAAAAACCTCTGTCATACTGATACTATCAATCGTTAAAATAACAGAGGTCGTACTGTTTTTAAAAGAGTTGCTATCGGAAAGCATCAACGTGTCAGAAATGACAAGCTCATCCCTAACGCAGCCTGAAGATGAGCAGACGCAGCTCGGGTTGGAACAGGAGACGAGTCTGTGAAACAAAGCAGTTTGAATAAACAAAGAAAGTAAAGCACAATTGTAAGAGCTTAAAAAAAAGCAGGTCAAGAATCCAACTGTGAGATTATAACAAGTTCAAAGTCCACTGTCCCATTGTTGTGTCGACGTCTTTTGTCTCCGTAACTAAAAACAACCCCAGAAGGGAACACTTTGTCTTTGTAAGTTTTCTGATATTTTGGCCTCGAAAATGGTGACACGTACAAGTTTGGAGATACTGGCACAAACTCGTCTGCTGTCAGTGGCTCCAGTCCAGAAACAAATCTAGTTAGTGATAGAAGACTTTGGATCCAAATGACTGCTCTCACTTTGTGTATCACATGTGGTGTGGCCCACACATGCTCATACCAGGCACAGAAGCAAAACCGGGGCGTCCTCCCACACAACCAAGTCTATTACCACACAAACACAGTGCTGCCTTTATATCCCCATCAAAGACTGTAAACAGACACCACTGACCTCACATCCTTCTTGTGGTTAAAGCTCTGTGGGTTCAACCAGGAACAAAAAGTGCAAATCTCATCGGCTACCAAGTGAGCACATCCTTGGACTTTTATGTTCACGAGCAATCAAAGCTGCAGCTTTGAAACAAGTTGCATTAAATGTCTACGCTCCTGTTTTTTTTTTTTTTTTTTTTAAATCCTCACATTGTCTTTGCGTCGTCGTCGAGTGTCCTCGTGAAGTTTTGTGCCCGCTCTCTCGTCGTCCATCATTTAAGCGGCCTGATATCGTACGATTGAGATGATTCTGAGATTTATGAAGTGATATTGACCACTGTCTATGCGAAACGGATAATAAGCCGTGATGAATGGGTGACATTAGTGATGAAATTACATCAACCTTAACAGGCTATTGTATTAACACACCTAGCCTGATCCCACTCCTCCCCGCTGCCCGTTTAATTGATTAATTGCTGACATGGATGGATGAGGGGTTGCGGGTCCTGAATCGGTGGCTGATTGCTAGTCAACCATAAACAGGAGCAGCCACAGTGGGCCCTCAAGGGCAATATTCATGCTCCCCAACCTTATGGTGATTCCTTATCCAGCTCTGACAAGAGGAAAAATATTCGGCCATAAAAAGGCTGGTATCACCGTGCTGACATATAAAGCCCTCCGTCACTCCCTCTCTCTCTCTCTCTCTCGCTAGCTCGCTCTCTCGCTCTCTGCTCGCCTGTGCTGCATCTCCTTTAGCTCTCAGACGCTCAGCACACCCGTCGGACTCTGAAATCACCCATCCTCCTCTGCATGTGTAGCTACAGTCCCTCAGGTAGCCCCAGCTTTAAATATGAGCAAATAATGGCGCAGTGAGTGATGCTGCCTGTGTCCTTGACTGGGATCCTCCGTGTGCTATATCCACATCTCACTGTCTCCGAACCCCCACGGGACGCATAAAACACCCCCGTAGAAAAACTCCCAAGGCTTGTTGGTGGCACGCTTTGGATGGATGCAGGGATGCAGAAAGTCTTTGTGTGTGTGTTTATGCAAGTGTGTAAGGGGGTGGAGGGGGGAGGAGGGGGGGGCGCGCTACATAATAATGTTTATACTGCTGTGTGTTTAATGAGAGGGGCACTGTGTCCACTTTAATGTGTTTGCATTTCAGATGCGGTGCAACAAAGTTATTAAATAGTTATACGGCGTATCACATCTCTTTTATGCCTTACTGTTTGTTTGCCAGCTTCGTCCGTGGCCCTGCGAGCCGATGTTGGATGTGGCGGTGGAAGAGGTTTGCATATTTTTTTTTTTTTTTCTCTGCGAGCGCCACTAAAATCTTCTCAGCGGCGCGGTTTGCCACCGATTCTGCCCAAGTTCAGGACAGCGGGGTGTATGTGGAGGGTAATTCATTTGAGTGTAAAGATGGTGACAATTGGTCCTGGGGGTGGGGAGGGGGGGGGGAGTTGTGCACCGCTCATAATGGCCTGCAGGAAAGAGGAGTGGACATGTGGCCCTGAAAAGAAGAAGACGCTACTTTTGCACCCTCGAAAACACTGCGCCACGTTAACCCACGTGTGACACCCAGCCCCTCGGAACCGAGGCACAGGTCTGAACCCCTGCATCCGGCCGTGAAAACGCTGACGCATCGATTACCCTCGCAGGGAAAAAACAAGCGTGAGCGTGATGAGGAGGAGCGTGCCGTGTGAAACGGGGAGCATTTATTCATTTATTCTGTTTATTCAGCAAAACAACCAGAGGTCAGGATTATGCTGCAACACTGATAGCCCGGTGTCTTTAACAGTTACATTTCAAATTAGGGGGTTCACTCTGCCCACTTTATGGTCACTTCAAAGCCTGGCCTGCCTGCTAAATCCAAGCCCCCCCCCCCCACCACCACCCCACCCTTAGGCGAAATGTGATTACTGAGACTTTTAAAGGCTAAACAAGCTTCAAGAAGAGTCCGAAAAGAAACTAATTTGTTTCTTTGAATCCAGTTTGATGCTCACAGAAACACTCGCTGGCGTTGTTTATTTGCAGTCTCTTTATCGGCCATTAGATGGCGCCATTCAACTTGCCAGGAAGCCCCGTCGCAGGCTTGATTTGTGCTGTTCCTGCCTGGTGTGTGGTATATGTAGAGCTCATCTCTCTGGATGAATGGAACACAATTAAGATTACATTCATTTGTCGAAAGTTTCCCTTCAATCCTCACATCTTCCAAGCGTCTATTCAGCGAACCGATGTTTGTCAGTTTGAATTAAATTACAACTTCGATGACAGCTGTCCAGATTTGTGGAAATGTCAGAACTTGACGAATGTAAGGGGAAACTTTGTCGGTGGCGTTTTTAGATTACAAGCAAATGAATGAACCCTGCAGGAAGATGGATTTTATTCTTTTCACCCACACACTGCTAGCCCAAAGTAAAACTTGGAAAAGTAGAAAATGTCTTCCCGTGTCTTCGGCGAGATGTCGGACTCCACAGCGGCATGAAGGTGCAGTTGTAAATGAGCGGAGTTGGAGGCTGGGCTTGTAGCGTTCAGAGGGGTGTCCCTGCCGGTGCTGCTTTAACTAGGACAAGCCTCTCTATAGCGGCGGACCTCAGGGGCCGATCAGCAGGTCTCAGGAGAGGCTCCCCGCACCGCCGTCTAACCAGGCCTGTCACGAGGGGGGGGCTGATGTCGGGGCTGCCAGGATGTTGGTGTTGTGGGTGTTGTGGGTGGGTGGGGGGGGGGCTGACATGCCGAGAGGGCAATTACAGCAAGGACAAAGACTACACAGTGATAAGTCCCCACAGCACCCTAATGAAGAGAGCAGGTTAGCCTGTTAAGAGGACTGGGGGAAATGAGCGCGGCCTCAGTGCGTGTTTGTTTGTGCGTCTGTGTGTTTAACCTACCCGAGGAGGATACATTTTCTGAGGTCATGTTGCTACCATGCTCGCTAACCTCACTGACTGATGCCTTCCCGAGCCGGTGTGTCTCCCCCCCCACCCCCACCTCACAGAGGAAAAAAAGCAAACAACGAGGTGAAATTGGAAACCAGTGCATCTTCAGGAATGGTATTCCTGTGGCTGTGTGTAGTGAGGAAAAAAGTCCCAACGCAAGCTATTAATGAAATGAAATCTTTAAAAAAAATCACGCCTTCGGTGGGTAATTGTTGCACATTACCCCATCTACAATTTGTTTTTATCACACCACTTAATGATTTTTTTTTTTTTTTTTTTTAATAATATCCCACTTAAAAATTCAGTGCATTATATCCCACAATCCATACGTGAATTAAATTGATGAGTCTGGAGGTCAGCAGTTGTAGGAAATGTATTCAAGGGATGAGAAAGTTAAAGAAAAAGGAAACACAAAAGAAAATGAAAACGGGAAAGAAATCATTTCCAGAGAGGGATTAACCGCTTTCCTCTTTTGGTCACTTTTTTTTTTTTCTTTTTCTTTTTTGCATTTCCTGCCTGGATGTGATTAAAGCCAGATCATGTTATCAGGCAACAGATCCCAGATGCACCAACATTTGCTTCTTCTTCTTCTTCTTCTTCTTCTTCTTCTCCTTCTCCCTACTTCTTCCGTTTTCTTCTAACCTTTTATTTTGCACTTCTTCTTCTTCTTCTGTTTTTTTGTTTTGTTTATTTTGGCGGCAAAGAGAGATGGTTTGTACCTGATACTGCTGCGTTGGCACACCCGTCTGGGATCAGATAAGAGAGCCTCTGGAGCGGTGCTTATTCAAATCAGTGCATGTTCACAGTGAATAGGAGCAGGTAAAGGCAATAAGATACAATGTGATAACCTTTGTGGAGAGAACGGTTTTACACTCACAGCTCGGCTACACTCCATGAGGGATTTTCAGCACAGCCTAATTGATTTGCTTTATCCTGATTTAACTACAAAAAAATAAAATAAAAATCGTCTTTGCACTTGTGCAACTTGGAGCGGATGTTCGACGAGTTTCAGTTATGTGATGCATTAAAGTGATTTAATGGTTTCGCTTTTTTTATTGCTTTGTCAATTGATCGGCTTTTCAACCTCCTCATTGACCGGGTGCCACTGCTGTTTTCGCTCTAATCGTAAGTGTGTGTGTGTGTGTG